>NC_064566.1:2610000-2775000 GCF_937001465.1 Orcinus orca | reverse complement strand
TTTCCCCTTGGTAACCATAAGTTTCTTTTCTACATCTGTGACTCTATATCTGTTTTGTAAATAAGTTTGTGCATTTGATCTTATTCTAAGAACAGTAAGACTCCTGGACGGGGGGTGGTCTACAACAAAGAGGCAACCGGGTTCGCATTAAAAACAACTGCTTTCAGCACTGTGCGGAAAACTTCTGAGAGGAAAGAGGGGTCTGCAGCTCCCCTGGTCCAGGAGGAAGATGGCAGAGACAGGGCTGGGGTGGGGAGAGAGTGACACGGGTGCAAAGGGATTCAGAAGGTCAAAGGGCAGGACTCGTGAGCGGATTGGTTGAGGGGCGATGGAATGCTCGGGATAACTCCTGGGTTCCGGCTCAGACAACAGAATCCGAGAAGGTTCACAGCCCAAAGTGGGAACAACCCAACTGGCCATCAACCGGGGAACAGGTTCAGCCACACGACGGGCTACTACCCGGCGATAAAAAGGAAAAAACAGACAGATGCCACGACGTGGACGAACCTCCCTCCCATGACGCTGGGTGAAAGAAGGCCACACCGCAGGTGACCTGCTCACGTGGGTGGTGCAGAAGAGGGGGCTCCATGGAGACAGAACACGGTTAGTGGCTGTCGGGGCCAGAAGTGGGGACGAGGAGGAAATGCAAACAGGCACAAGGTGGTGATGGGAAGAGTACAGACCGAGGTGGCCGGGCAACTCAGCAGACTCACTGAAAACCATTGGACAGGGCCCTAAAATGCGTGAGCTTCACAGCTTGTAAATCACACCTCGGTAGAGCTGGGTTTTTAATGTAACCACTGGCCAAGAGAGGGAATCCAGCGGGGCCAGCTGTGGGGTCAGAGGGAAGAGGCAAAGGGTCATGGCATCTGCTCCGGACCATGTGAGCCGAGGGGCCTCTGAGCTTTCAGAGGAGATGTCAAGGGAGAGACGAGGTCCAGGCCCCAGACGGGAGGTCGAGCTGGAGGCGTGACCGTGGTTGGGACGGCGTTGGACAGACGTGGTAACAGGACCTCCCGCCAGCCGGAGGGTCAGGGAGGCCTTGCCGAGCTTGGTTGCTGTGAGACATGAGTAGAGGTGGAGGGATGAGGGAGCGGCGGAGGGATCCCAGGAGAAGGAATCCTGTCTGAATGTGAGACAAACCCAGGCAGGAGGGAGCCCGGGAGGGCCAGGCTGCGCTTCCTCGGCCCGAGCCTCCTGCCCTCCATTCGTCCAGTGCCTGGATGTCCAGAGAACATGGCAGAGGGTCCACCCAACCCACCACATTCCCTCTGGAAAGATGCGTCCTTGGCAGTCAACGACAAACCTTCTGGGAGTGGAATTCAGAGGCTGCAATTAACTCCCAGAAGGAGACTCTCACCTCCCGAGGGGCCCAGAGTGATGGACTGAACACGCGCCCAGCCGTGTGCTCCGATGGAGCTTCTCAACGTGACGAGCCACTCCTGCACAGGCCTTCCAGAACCTTCTCTCACGATGCATGCCCACCTCCTGGTCTTTGCAGAGTGAGAGGCCAGCCGTCGGGGCTGGATTCTCAGCTACTGGAGGAGGAGATGGGCTCAAAAACGGATAGGACAGGCAAAGTCCTCCTCATATTCAAAACCCAGGGAAGCCTCAGATATAAAAAGCAAATACGACGGTTGTCCGCGGCAACAGGATAAGGATTTAAAACGCTGAAGGAGGAGGAAGTGAGCCCTCTGTGCTCTTGGAGTTCTGCTTTGATTCTCAGTGATGAGCCAGGGGACCCAAGGCCACGTGGGTGGAGCAACCCTGACAGCCCGACTGGAGGCAAGTGATGGATCGGGGTGGGGTGGGGGGCACTCCGGTCAGCTGATGTGGGCGTCAGGGCGGGGGAGGCAGGCAAAGCGGGGATGCAGTGGGGATGAAGGATGCGGCGGGGATCGGGGATGCTACGGGCTGCTGCTCTCAGGGAGAAATTTGAGGGAGAGAGGAACGGGTGGACAGAAACAAATTGCGGCTGAGGGGTCAGGAGAGCAGCTGAGATGCTCTTTCCTCAATGAAATAAACTCGAAGACGCAGTTATCTAATAAATGGAAGCATCGATTAAAGCAAAAAGGCATCTTCCAGAAGCCTCTGCCAGGTGGGCCAGGCTCCTGCACCTCCGTTAACTGGCTCAGACGGGTCGTGGGGACAGACACGTGGACCAACAGCTTCCCCGCAGCCACTCGGTGCCAACCCCTGGGTGGAGGTGGGCGTGGGGGGCAGATGCTGTACACACCCAGGGGGATCCCGTCCCTTCCGTTTTCCTCTGCGCCGTCCTTGTGATGTGACATTCGGGGGGGCTTGGAAAGGGGACTGTGAAGGTCCTGGTGCCAGCTCTGTCCCCACTTCCCCGTTTGCTGTGCTCCCAAATAGAAATCACACAAGAGCTATATAGTTTCTATTGATTTTGCCTCGCGTATCTTGCTTAAAAGGCCAAGTTTACCGACGGCTGCCAGAGCTCAACCCCACCGTAAGCGCCTTGTGCCTCTGCGATGCTCCAGCAAAGCACAAGGAAGGCCCTCCTGCCACACTCCAGAGCCCACCCCACCTGTCATCCCCACGTGGCCTGCACACCCACCCACCCACCCGGGACTCTGCTCATCGGCGCGTGCGGGGGCCCCCGGGGAGCCTTCCTGGAAGGAGTATCAGTACTACCAGAGACTCTCCATCCACGGTTCAACACTCCAGTCCCACTGAGATGCAGAAACAGCAATCACTCAGGAGAAGCAGGTCCAGACCCCACCTGGGGAGGTGAACCGGAGCAGGACCCTATGGCCTTTCCCCCCGCCCGCCATGTCCTCTGCCTGCCTTTCGTCTGTGAAAAAAAGAAACGTTAGCCAAACAATAGGTTTAATCAGAGAGGTGAGAAAATGCAGAAACAAAGGAAAACAGTCAAAGGAGCCCAAATAATAATAGTTCAGTCATTAAGCAAAGTCAAGGACCTTTAGTTCCTCCTCAAGGGCTAGAGATAATATTCTGAGCCATGTCCTTTGAGCTATTTTAGATACGGAAACCCACCAGGTGGAAGAACTTAATTACATGATGACCAGACTGTAGCTGTGACATAAGCTGCCACAATTCCGAGAACTGGTCTCAAGGAAATGGGAACAAACCCATCCTGGAACTGAACATTAACTGTCCTTAAAACAGTCAAGATGACGCTGATGAGACCACCGCATGACCAATGTCAAGATGACCGTCAGAGCTGACTGTGCTGTTTCTTGCTCCACCTATAAAAGCTCTTGGGGCTTCCCCGGTGGCGCAGTGGTTGAGAATCTGCCTACCAATGCAGGGGACATGGGTTCGAGCCCTGGTCTGGGAGGATCCCACATGCCGCGGAGCAACTGGGCCCGTGCGCCACAACTACTGAGCCTGCGCGTCTGGAGCCTGTACTCCGCAACAAGAGAGGTCGCGATAGTGAGAGGCCCGCGCACCGCGATGAAGAGTGGCCCCCGCTCGCCACAACTAGAGAAAACCCTTGCACAGAAACGAAGACCCAACACAGCAAAAATAAATAAATTAATTAATAAACTCCTACCCGCAACAGCAAAAAAAAAAGCTCTTGCCCACTGACTGTCGGGGAGGGTAGCTGGCCTGTGGACATCTGCCCTGTCCCACCCAGGTTGCCAGCCTCCGCAATAAAGCAAACTTTCCTTTCCACCAACCTTGCCCCTTTATTGGCTTTAGAGCAGCGAGCGGCTGGACCCCACTTTCGGTTACAGAGGGAACCTCTTCCACCTGGGGCGGAAGAGGGACCTCCACGTGAGCTTCTGGAGAAGCCGTGAGCGGGCACTGGGCTGATGAACCTGCCTCGCAGCTCCACGAATCCTCTGGGCAGGAGTCCAGGCCCGTCTCGAGCCCCCGGCTCCAGGACTCACCCTGGCAAGGGCCTTCCGGCGGGAAGAACGGCCACTGCCCTGAGCGCTCCCACCCGCGGGACTGCTAGTCTCGGGCTCCAGGACCTTTCTTTGTGTTGGACAAAGTGAAGAGAAGAGAGGTGGTCCTCAGAAGGTTCTGGAAACAGTTATGCTCCTGGGAGTAGAGACCAAACCCCTGGGAGGATCTTCCTTTCGGGAAGAATTTTGGTAATTCTGGGCCTGCAGAACAGGTGTTTCTCCATCAGCAACTCCCGACAGGTCCCCAAAGCCTGTGGCCTGAGGACAGAGTACCTTCCGGGCCACTCACCGTCAGTTAGCCTGTGACAACCTTCGATGACGTCCCACACCCTGGCCTGGCTGCCCTCGGAGCCTCCCAGCAGCCAGGCTGGCAGACGGCCTCTCTCCCTGTTGTGATGATAAGTGCCCCCTGGGGTGGAGGACTCTTCAGACAGACAGGCTTTGAGCAGGGACAGCCGTCGAGGTCACAGACATTTGTGAGCCCAGCCTGCGAGGCTCACTTCACACCTGCAGGGGGGCCGGGCCCCGGCCTCAGAGACCTTCAGTACCGGCCCCGGGCACACGGGCAACCCATCTGGGGCGACGGGTGGGGAAGGGACACATCATCCCCCCTTCCTCCACCTTCCCATTTGCGTCTGGGGTCTGAAATCGGAAGGGAGTGCTTCTCCAGTCCCCGGAACCCCTCCAGCATCGATAAACAGTAACAGAATTCAGGGGCTCGAAGGGTTAAACCCTGCAGCGTGAGGACAGGTCCATGCCGGGCTGGGGGGGTCACCCAGGTCCCCACCAGGGAGGGTCTTTGGACGAGCAGTGCAGCACCCAGGGGCCGAGAAGAGGTGAAGCCAGGTCCAACCCAGGGACCCCAAATAATGAAAGCCACCCCCAAAAGCACCCAAAGTGGAAAATGGGCACAACTAAGGCCATAAACATCCTTCTCGTACACCCCAGAGAAACTGAATCCTCCAGGGGAAAACTCCCAACCTTCATTCCCGGAAGTGGTACTGGCAGGGACAAAACTCCAGACATTTTGCATCAATATACTCAAACCTGGGCAGACGTGAACACGGGGCCCTTCTCTCTTCCCTCCTCTGACTGGGTAAGGGTTGGGGAGACAAAAGGAGACCCCCCAGGAAGGGCTGCTTGCTCACTGGGGGTGCTCCGAGGGCTGGGCGTGTCCATGCACGAGAACGGGACAGCTCCCTGCACCAGAAAAATCTCCGAAGAAAGAGCTTGGACCTCCTAAAAAGACTCAACACTCCCCACACCTGGGCCTTTGTGTCTAAAAGAGCCAAGAGACAGACCCCCAAGCCTGACTCACTCTCGTGACCACAACAAAGAATAGCAAGTCACTGAAAAACCACAGGAACAGGTCAGGAGAAACAGTAAAGAAACAACAGAGACGTTACGGGGAAAGAAACAGCGAAAAGGAAGAAGGACGGCATGCAAAACTCAGACACCTGGTTCATCTGTTCTGGATGAAAATACACCCCGATTAGGAAGAAGAAAGATCTCAGTACTTCATGCTAAGGAGGAAAATACGAAGCCGTGAAACCAACTCTACAAACAAATAACTCAAAAGAATAATCTTCCAAAACAGTGAGCACAGGGCTATGAAAACAAATGGGAAGGCAAAACAACAGGACGGTGATAAATCAGAAGGCACAAGACAGAATGGACGCACCTGAAGATACTGTAAAGAAAGAACAAACAGGGAAAACGCCAGGTGATCAAAGCAATCAGAGAAAAGAGGACAGAACCAGAGAAGGAAGAGCCCATATGAGAGCAACCGTGTCCCCACTCTGGAGAACAGCATGGAGGTTCCTGAAAAAACTGAAAACAGAGCTACCAGATGATCCTACAATCCCACTCCTGGGCATATACCCCGAGAAAACCATAATTCAAAAAGATACATGTATCCCAACGTTCATTGCAGCACTATTTACAACAGTCATGACATGGAAGCAACATAAGTGTCCATTGACAGATGAATGGATAAAGAAGATTTGAGGGGCTTCCCTGGTGGCGCAGTGGTTGAGAGTCCACCTGCCGATGCAGGGGACACGGGTTCGTGCCCCGGTCTGGGAAGATCCCACATGCCGCAGAGCAGCTGGGCCCGTGAGCCATGGCCGCTGAGCCTGCGCGTCCGGAGCCTGTGCTCCGCAGCGGGAGAGGCCACAACAGTGAGAGGCCCGCGTACCGCAAGAAAAAAAAAAAAAAAAAAAGAAGATTTGGTACACACACACACACACACACGAATACTACTCAGCCATAAAAGAGAACGAAATAATGTCATTTGCAGCAAAATGGATGGACCTAGAGATTATCATACTAATTGAAGTAAGTCAGACAGAGAAAGACAAATATATTGCTTATATGTGGAATCTAAAATATGACACAAATGAACTTATTTATAAAACAGGAAGAGACTCACAGACATAGAAAACAAACATATGGTTACCCAAGGGGAAAGGGGGGGAGGGATAAATTAGGAGTTTGGCATTAACAGATACATATCACTATATATAAAATAGATAAACAAGAACCTACTGTATAGCACAGGGAACTATGCTCAATATCTCGTAATAACCTATAATGGAAAAGAATTTGAAAAAGAATAGATATATATGCATATGTATAACTGAATCACTTTGCTGTACACGTGACACTAACACAACACTGTAAATCGACTACACTTCAATTTAAAAAGAGAGCAATTTTGTCTCTGAAACAGAGAACGCTTCCCCCAGAGGGGAGGAGAAAAAAAGGAAAAATCTGCGAAGCAGAGTGCAGAAGCAGCATCTGCAGATCAGAAGCTTTTCCAGGAAACACAGAACGGCCAGCACCAAACACTTCCTGGTCTAGTAACTAAAACTGATTCTTTAGGAATCCAGTAAAGAAAAACACCAAGTCCCCGACAAGGCGCGTCCAAAGCGAGTTCAGGGCAAGCGGACCACGGAACAACATCCCTGCAGATCTGGGGCAACGTGGGGCGGGAACTGACTCAGAGATCCCACAGGAAAACCGCACGCAAGCCGACGGTTTCAAGCACATCGCTGACGCTTGTTATTTGCAGATTCCGTATCTGGGAACTTGCCTACTTGCTGAAATTTACTGGGAACCTCAAATCAATTCTTGTGGCACCTCTGTGACCGCTTACAGACACAGCACAGACGTGCCCGTTCCCAGCTGAGTTTGAACAGAGGACCTGCTACCTTCTGTGTCAGCTGTGATCTTGTAAACAAGTGTCCTTATCCTAGTCTATTCAGTGCTCCGTGTTTGCATTTCTGTGCTCTCTGTTGCTGATTTTGCTGTTTAAAGCGGTCCCCGGGCACAATGCTGAAGTGGGGTCTGGTGTCCATAGGTGAAAAGGCTGTGACGTGCCTCGGGGAGAAATCACGTGTCAGCTGAGCTGCATCCAGGCGTGAGTTACAGGCTGCTGGCCGTGAGCTCGGTGTTAATAACGAGTCAACTCTATGTATGAAGTAACATTCTTCACACAGAAACACACCTACAACAAGGCTGCATACTGATCCGCAGATGAAGATGCAACCAGAGGCTCGCAGGATCCTCACCTGTGTGCCACCTGCGGATGACGGCCCAGGCCTCCCTGGATCAAGGAGACGTCAAAGAGCATCCCGACCGCCAGTGATGAGACCAGTGGGCCGTTCACTGCGGAAGCACTGCCCCCAGGACCTCTTCCTGAAAAAACCCTGGACAGTCAACTCCATCCACTTAAGAGGTGGAATGAAATGAAGAGCTGCGACAAGAAGGCCACTGTCCACCCAGCAATTAGCAGTGACCCTGGAAGAGGGCCTGAGGGATGCCGGGGCTCTGAGAGCTGCAGCAGGATGTATGTTACGTTGGGCGGACAGTGGCCACGTGCAGAGAGCTCGACACCAACAAGAGTCGGGGGGTGGGGAGGAGAGGCCGCGCATGTACCCGTGCGTGTGTGTGCATGTGTGTGCACGTGCAAACAGCTGCCTGTTCTCCACACGCTGTGACCTTTTCCTTCCCAGGTTCAGAGCTAAACTCCATTCCTCAGCCTCCTCTGTGGTCAGGTGCTTGGGGTCAGGTGCAGCCTGCGGAGGACGTGAGGGAAGGTGGGAGGAGAGACGTGGTCCATGGGTTATCTCTTTTCCCTGCCTCATCCTCTGAGCAGATACAGGAGACCCGGGAGAGAACTCCAGAGGCCAGGGCGTGTCCCCACTACCTGGCTGGAGGAGCCTGAGTCCCTGAATGGCTGCATGGATCAGAACTGCCACCGCCACCTCTTCATTCCTGCCAATCCCCAGGGGACCGAGAAATAAAGCATCTATGGGTCAAGTGCCTGAGATCTGGAGGTCTGTTTAGCACAGCTATCAGCTTAATCCACCCCAAACAATACAAGGAGAGAACGCTAAGTGTCTTACAGCAATAAAAAAGGAGGCAAAAAGCTGTAATCAAAAATGACAAGTAAAGATTTCAGCCTTCCAGTGTTTTGTAATTGTTTCTTTTAAGTTTACAGATTCATTTGGAAACAGTCTCCCTTATGGCAAAAAATAAAATAAAATAAAATAACTAAAGTTCAGCATTTCCTTCACGGACTTTTTCTCCTTTTAGAGTCAAATGAAATCATCATAATGATGTTGATTTATTAATAGCGTGTGTACTTTGAGGCTTACCCACGTATTTCTATCCGCACACGGCCACCCGTTACCTGTAACCCTTTAGAGAGACACGCCTGAAATGTTCATTAAATGTTACTGACAACCACTTCTGGCACTGGCATCTGTGCTTTTCCATATGACGAAGTTTTTATAATAACCTTGTTAACTTTTATAAGAGGTGTTAAATGACATGGAAGAGAGAAGAGCTGGGACTTCCCTGGCGGTCCAGTGGTTGGGACCTTCCACTGCAGGGGGATGTGGGTTCGATCCCTGGTCAGGGAGCTAGGATCCCACATGCCTCTGGGCCAAACAACCGAAACACAGAACACAAGCAATATTGTAACAAATTCAATAAAGACTTTAAAAAAAATGGTCCACATCAAAAAAAATAAAAATCTTAAAAACAAAAAAGGAAGCGCTGAATGCCAGGACAGCCACATTGCTGGATTCATTCTGGGGTTCAGGTCACCCTGAGCTCTCCCTAGAAGGTAGAGCAGTCTGGCCTTGCTCTTAGATGACCCGTGTCAGCAGCACAACACCCTCAGCCCACGTAGGGCCCCTCCCCAGAGACCAGGGCCGGGGGAGACCACGAACAGAGGTCTCCTGGGAGAGCAGAGACCCTACCCCCGAGGCACCAAACCTACTCATTAGACCCCCGGGGCACCAGGAGATGAGGTCCCGGGTCAGAGGCCACGTGATGTACCTGCACCAAACGGCCAGGTGGTGGCGCAGTGAGCCTCCCCCCTCCCGCCCGCCCCCCCGCCCCCCGCGGCCAAGTCCCTCTGATCCCAAGCGCGGCCCCTTCCCCATCAGGGCCTTCAAGTACAAAGGCTGGACGTGGCACACCCGACCCCCCTTCCAGAGCGCCCCAGAGGCCGTCTACATCCGAGAGACAAGAATTCCCAGCCAGAGGTGCCCACTCAGCCTGACTGTGGGTCTGCCATCTGCCGGCCTCCAGAAGGCCCCTCCTGGGTTCCCCGACCCACCTCAGCCTCCCCGTTGGCCCAGACGCCGTACCCAGTAGCCAGACCCTGGACAGTGTCCTCGGGGGGTTCAAGTCCAGCCCAGCCCAGCCCAGTGGGTCCCCCGCCACACTGTACCCCACTGCCAGGTGCCCCCCCTCCAGGTTTCCGCGTGTGTCCCTGTCACCTGCCATGCCCGCGCCCGAGGGAGACCCTCCTCCATCTTCCGAGGCCCCGCTGAAATGGAACCACGGCCGGGAAGACCCCTCTCCTGCACCCCCAGGTACCTCACGCACGTTCACCCCAGAACGACGGTCTTCCTCGTGGGCGATACTGCAAACAGCATTGGGCCTGGGCCTCCAGGGACAGCTAGGACGTGGCCAACAGGCAGCGCGGGGAAGGGCACACCGGACACAGCTTGCACACCCCAGGAAGTGGGGAGCACAGAGCGGCAGGGGAAGAGGCAGGGCCCTCCTGAGCGCTGGCAGCCCGCCTGCTAAGGCGCCCACTGTGCGCACTGCTGCTGCAAGGCTGGTCTCTGTGCCCCCGAGGCTTGGCCTCCGTCCCTGCAGGCAGCAGGTGCTGCTGGCAGTGCACGAAGAGGACGGAGGGGGAGGTGGTCGGGACCACCAGGAGGGGGCAGGCGGGGCGGGGGGCTCGGCGGGGAGGGGGCAGGAGCCCAACGCGTGGGCCACAGGAACCGGCCGGGCAGAGCGGCCCAGAGGCATCTGGAGCTCAGGTCACGCCTGACGCTGACCCGGGCGCAGGCTCACCGTCTGCTGCAGGTCCTCTATGACAATTCGCAGCACCAGTGTGTTGCCCTGGCTCTCCTCCGTCCTGGCGCCGCCCGGCTTCTCCGCTGTGGCCCGGATGGTGTCGTAGATGGTCTCTTCCTTGGAGCTGTCCGAGTCCGATTCCTCCGAAGAGTCGGAGAAGCTCTGGGCCATCTCGTCCTCGCTGGATGTCGGGCTACGCGGCATGGCTGTTTGTGTCTACACGGAGGGGGAGAAGGAAAACAAACTTTGGGGGAAATTGAAGAAAGAACCCGGGGGCGTCTGAGTGAGGCAGGCTCCCACGTTTGTGGACGTGATCACAGGCAGAGTGACCCACTGTCCAGCGCTCGAGCCAGGAGGCCGCCAGGACCCAGTGGGGGCCCCGTGAGCCCTGACTGCCCCAGTGCTTGGAAACCCAGCATTTAAAAGGAGCCCTAACTCTCTGTGGCCATGACCACAGCCTACGGGGATTAACCAAAGGGGCAATGGGGCAGTTTGAAACGTTCCGAGGTAAGAGAAAAGGCTCCCTTTGTTTTTCCTGGAGCACAGAGCAGCAGGAAGGGAAGAGATGCAGGCTTCAGGTCAGAAGGGTGCTGAGCTCCTGCTATAATAATGCCCTCTGCTTCAAACACAGCAATGATAGGTATCGTGTAAAAACAGACCCAGCCCGCAGGGCCAGGCTCAGAAATGAGATAATCTCCAGGCCCAGGAGTGCAGCAGAACCCAAAGTCGTGGGCAGGCTGACGGGGGAGGCTCGGGGGTCCCCAAGAGCCCGTGGAGGCTGGGAGGGCAGCTTCCTTACCATCAAGCGCAATGAAAGTTCAAAGATCCCCATCAAGGACCCGGGTCAGGAGGCCAACTGCCACCTTGGACCACGGCTGTTAGCAGGACAGAACTGGGGAGCAGGCAGCCCACGGGCACACCACCAGCTCTATGGGCAGGGGTCCAGAAAGGTTCGGATAAAAGCCAGTGCGACCCGGGGGTGCTGGTGGGGAACAAACGTGCCAAACCAGCAGTTGCACTTCTGCGTGACTCTGTAAAGGAGGTCAAAGGCCAAGGTCACGTGCACAGGAAAGATGTCCAAGACTGTTCCCTGCAAAACCAGGGTGTCCTGGGTGACCCGGCTCACAGGCTGTCTTCCTCCCACGGACTGCACAGCTGTGAGCAGGCTTGAACCCCAGCTACACACACAGGACCCCAAATGTAATCCTGAGAAAGGAAATCGGTCTGTAGGACCATTCAGACATGGTGTCCTTGTTCACAAAGGTTGGAAAGATGCAGACTTGTCTACTGACTGTGAGTGTGATGTGAGTGACGGGGCAGAGGCACCGATGCGAAACACAGAGTCCTAAAGTCGGGAGGGGCAGAAAGGGGTTCACAGGGCCTGTGACGCCACTTGTAACGTTCGGTTCCAGCCAACAGGACAGAATGCCAAACTTCGACAAACCTGGGGACACAGATGTTTGCTACGTTATTCTCTGTGCTTTCCTTTCAGTGTTGGAAATATTTCACAGCAGAAGGAGGGGACGGGGGAGGGAGGAAGGAGGGAGAAAAGCAGGAGGGAGGGGGGAGGGGGGAGGGAGGAACACGGTCACCTGCCCGTCTGCCTCAGGTGCTGGGGTGCATGGCCCCTGCACTGTTTCATTTTGGGGGGAGCCTCAGAAAAGTCCCAGGTAGGACAAAGCTCGGCCACCACCAACTCGGTGTCCAGTCTGGGAAGGCTGATGCCCACTGTTTATTTCCAGAGTGCGTTGAAGGACAGCAAACACCCCGGGAAGTGTTTCTCTGCTCATCCACCAGGTCCCTGGACATTTGCAGCAACTGACCAGACACACAAAGCCCGGCAAAGTGCGGGAGCCCCTTTAGAAACACACCCTCACCCAGGGAAAGGCAAGACCGTGACTAGGTCAGGGGCTCCCTTCCAGCCACGAGGATCTGGACCATCCTTGGGCAAGGGGCCGGGATAGTGTGGCCCCCAGATGCTGTTCTGTTTGGCCTGCAGAGGGTTTAGAATGTGTGCTAACCCAGAGGCTTCACATGAAAACACAGATTTCTGGCTCACCGTGACCCTCGGGAGAATCTGGCGTTGCTGGGGGTGGCTACACAGCGCTCGGGGCAGGAGCCAGCTGCGGTGACCTCCCTGGCCAGCCCGCCCTCCCCCCCAGGTCCTCCTGGAACCAAGAGGCTCCATGCTGCCAGATGTCCCTCCTGCCCGGCTCTCTCCCTGGCCCACGGGCCGTGAGTCTGTGCACCTGACGACCGATCCGCCCAATCCCCCAGGCTGGCCTTCTCCTCTGTCTTCTGCCTTCAAACCACCCGTGAGGGGTCCCCAGCTAAACATCTCAAACAGCAGATCATCCAAATCACCCAGGGAGATCTGACTTCTTAAATTAAAATTTCCAGAATTCACCCGTGTCGTTCTGCATTAAAATTTCAGGGCACCTGGGAATTCCTGCGTTCACTGCCAAATGCCTTTGTCATTTCAGCTTCATGTTTTCCCAACCGTACAAGTGCAAGACGTGGAGAGGGCGGAGAGGGCCGTGGCCAAGGGCAGGGTCTGGATACTCCCGGTTCTACCTTAGGAACGTCCCAGACAGCCTGGCGGCACCTTCTACTAACACGTTCACTCCTGTATTCGCTCGTTCACCATTTATACAGGAAAAAAGTAAGTGCCTGGCATAATTACATGCTACATACACACTATGTAATACAGTTACAATTATAATATAGAAATAATTGTATATTATTATATTACACATACTTATATGTGTGTAATTATCATAATATATTATAACGTAATATAAATGTAAATTGTGTATTATACAGTTGGGTATACATAATTATTTCCAACTAGGTTTCCAGGTTTCTATGAAGCATATCCTCTAGAAGAGGGGTTCTTCATCCTGGCTGCACAGGGAAGTTACCTGGGATCTTTAAAAACGAAAACAAAACCAGTGGTGCCAGAAGGTCTGATTCAATTGGTCTGGGTGAGGCCCCAATATCGACATTATCTTTAGACGGCCGCCAGCTGAATGCAATGAGTGAGAGCTCCGGGTCGCCTGGAGCCGAGTCCGTGCCTGTAACTGTGAATCACTAGGCATCAGCACAGAGAGACACAGAGGGATGAGCCCCGCCTCCTCCTGGGGGGTGAGGGGCCACGTCAGTGGTGGATGGGACGGGCGCGGGTGTCGGGTCTGGTATCTCCGGGCTTCGGTGGCTTCTTTCTGTCCTGATGGGTAGAAGTTAGTACAGAGTAGCTTCTGCCCCAGGAAGAGCTGCTTCTTCCCCTCCTGACCCCGTGTCTGTGCTGCTTCAGAACCCAGCAGGGACCAGCAGAAAACAGGCAGAGGGATAATGGGACGGGACATCACATCACAGATGGGGATCCGTACCAAATGAGGAGGGACCACGGTCAGGTCCGTGGGAGGCCAGGCACGGGCAGGGGCAGGGGCGACTGCTGGTGGGGTAGGGTTTAGTGTTGGGGTAGGGTTAGGGTTAGGGTTAGGGTTAGGATTGGGGTAGGGGTTAGGGGTGGGGTAGGGGTTAGGGTTGGGGTAGGGTTAGGGTTGTGGTAGGGGTTAGGGTTGTGGTGGGGTTAGGGTTGGGGTAGGGTTAGGGTTGTGGTAAGGGTTAGGGTTGGGGTAGGGGTTAGGGCTGGGGTAGGGTTAGGGCTGGGGTGGGGTTAGGGTTGGGGTGGGGTTAGGGTTGGGGTAGTGGTTGGGGTTGGGGTAGGGGTTAGGGTTGGTGTAGGATTTAGGGTTGGGGTAGGGTTAGGGTTGGGGTGGGGTTAGGGTTGGGGTAGGGGTTAGGGTTGGTGTAGGATTTAGGGTTGGGGTAGGGTTAGGGTTGGGGTAGGGTTTAGGGTTGGGGTAGGGTTAGGGTTGTGGTAGAGGTTAGGGTTGGGGTAGGGTCTAGGGTTGGGGTAGGGTTAGGGTTGTGGTAGAGGTTAGGGTTGGGGTAGGGTTAGGGTTGGGGTAGAGGTTAGGGTTGGGGTAGGGTTTAGGGTTGGGGTAGGGTTTAGGGTTGGGGTAGGGTTAGGGTTGGGGTAGGGTTAGGGTTGGGGTAGGGTTAGGGTTGGGGTAGAGGTTAGGGTTGGGGTAGGGTCTAGGGTTGGGGTAGGGTTAGGGTTGTGGTAGAGGTTAGGGTTGGGGTAGGGTTAGGGTTGGGGTAGAGGTTAGGGTTGGGTAGGGTCTAGGGTTGGGGTAGGGTTTAGGGTTGGGGTAGGGTTTAGGGTTGGGATAGGGTTAGGGTTGGGGTAGAGTTAGGGTTGGGGTAGGGTTAGGGTTGGGGTAGAGGTTAGGGTTGGGGTGGGGTTAGGGTTGGGGTAGGGTTTAGGGTTGGGATAGGGTTAGGGTTGGGGTAGGGTTAGGGTTGGGGTAGGGTTAGGGTTAGGGTTGGGGTAGGGTTTAGGGTTTGGGTAGGCTTAGGGTTGTGGTAGAGGTTAGGGTTGGGGTAGGGTTAGGGTTGGGGTAGGGTTAGGGTTGTGGTAGGGGTTAGGGTTGGGGTAGGGTTAGGGTTGGGGTAGAGGTTAGGGTTGGGGTAGGGCTTAGGGTTGGGGTAGGGTTTAGGGTTGGGGTAGGGTTAGGGTTAGGGTTGGGGTAGGGTTAGGGTTAGGGTTGGGGTAGGGTTTAGGGTTGGGGTAGGGTTAGGGTTGGGGTAGGGTTAGGGTTAGGGTTGGGGTAGGGTTTAGGGTTGGGGTAGGGTTAGGGTTGGGGTAGAGGTTAGGGTTGGGGTAGGGTTAGGGTTGGGGTAGGGTTAGGGTTGTGGTAGAGGTTAGGGTTGGGGTAGGGTTAGGGTTGGGGTAGAGGTTAGGGTTGGGGTAGGGTTTAGGGTTGGGGTAGGGTTAGGGTTAGGGTTGGGGTAGGGTTTAGGGTTGGGGTAGGGTTAGGGTTGGGGTAGGGTTAGGGTTAGGGTTGGGGTAGGGTTTAGGGTTGGGGTAGGGTTAGGGTTGTGGTAGAGGTTAGGGTTGGGGTAGGGTTTAGGGTTGGGGTAGGGTTAGGGTTGTAGCTGGGGTTAGGGTGAGGGTCTCTGGGGCAGCGTTCCCATGCAGGATGAGCTGGGACCCCAGAAAGCTCATCGGCTTCCAGCAGGGTGGGCCTCAGTGCCAGCTTTTCGAGAATCGGGCGCGTGGAGAGCCAAGTCAGAGCAGACATAGCCCCGGCCCACCCCTGCCAGGCCCTGGTGTGCCTCCCTCAGGTGCATTCCAGGTCCGGCTTCCAGAAACAGCTACCATGGCTTGAAATTTTTTAAAAGTAATTGTGCCCCGATTGTTCACTTCCACCATGTCCATTTTCTCTAAAGCCCTCGGACGTGCTTTCCGTCTCATCCTCTTGCTAATGTAGCATTTCCATCCATCCTCACTGTCCCTCCATCATCTGGGGCACAGGGGACACTCGCTGAACCCTGGGCAGGAGCGGGGGGCAGCAGGCCTCGGGGAGGTGCCAAGTTCTGGCGGAAGCTCAGAGCCCAGCCACATGCCGGGTCTGCAGGCGTCAGCCGCCTTTAAACTCCAGCCACTGCTGCTGGGCAGGACTGTGAACAGCCCACATTTCCAGATCCACAGGTGGTTTTGAGACAGGTCAGATGAGAGGCAAAAGCTTGGAATGTACAAATGTTGGAAATTCGTTGTTTTTCCAGGGTGACGTTGCAGCTGCAGACCCCATGCCGGTGACCCGTCGTGGACACGCAGGCCTAAACAATAAGGTGTGCCTGACCCCAGGGTCTTCTTTCCAGAAAAGCGAAAGCGGTGATGGTGGTGGTTTGAGGATGTTTGCGCCAGGCTACAATCAAATCGACTCTGGGAACAGAACTGACAACACCAAGGGGAAGGGGTCCTGCGTCCCCAGCTTCCCCACCGGCCACAGACATCATTTGGCCACGAGGACCCCACCGTGGCCCTCACATCGGCTTAGGGGTGATTGTCACACAGGGACGTGTCTGCCACCAACACCCACTGGACGGGTCTGAAAGGGAAAAGGCAGCACCGGCACCTGCTTCCTTCCGGGATGTCCTAGGAGTTCAGGCCAAAAGTCCCAGCAAGAAGGTCTTGACCTTAATAACGGGTTTGGGTAACGTGATCACCTGATCCATGGGAAAAGCAAACACCTGGGAAAACACTTAATTATTAACTGTGGGTGGGATCGCAGGTGACACAGAGGGCACCGGGGGACATTTACATTTTGGATAAACAACGGATACGCTTTATCCTAAGTACTCCCTAAATAGCGCACGGGGCATACTCACGCTAAAACAACATCCATCTGAAATTCACACAGGCTTCTCTAACCCCATCATCATGAGGGGGCGGGGGAGGTTCCGAGGAGAGGCACCGAAAGACCAAAACTCAGTCTGGATACCACCTCCCCCAAGAAAAGTCAGCGCCAGGACACGGGAGGGAAGGTGACTCACCACCCACGGGCAGACGTTTCTAGTATAACTAACCTCTCGGGGAAAATACCAAGCTCTACAAACACAAGTCGATAAAGCTCAATGTCTCTTAGAACGTGTTTGTTTCATTGGCCCCGCTGGGTACCTATTAATAAGGGAAAAAGAAAATAACGGTGGTAAAAGCAATTTCAACAAAGACTCCATGTTCTGCTGCCGAAGTGTTCCAGGCAAGCATGCAATTGTTCCAAGAAAACATAAAATCTTAAACTGTCTCATGGGTCCCCTAACACCTGTGAGGAACAGACAGCTAGGTTTTCCTCTTGGTTCCTTCCAGACACAGAGAAAATATGAAACCTGACCTGGGACAGAAGTCAGTTTGGTTTTGGTAGTAAAAACAAACAAAAAAACCCATGGCCGAGGCTGACTTTATCAAGGTCAAAGTTGCAAGAATCATCTATATGAAGATCACCTTAAAAATGGAGAGAGTCCACAGCTCTGGTTTATATCGTGTGTGTGTGTGTGTGTGTGTGTGTGTGTGTGTGTGTGTGTGATTTTCTTGCAAAAAAGAGGTTTTTATTCAACTGGAATCTCAAAGACACCCGACACATTTAACACACTGGAAGCAAGATTTTGTGACTATTCATTTATTTTGCACATTCGAATGTATATAACTGTCTTATCCTCAAAGCAGTGAGACCACCCCTTCCCTGAGGGGCTGCACTGGCACTCTGTACAGACACGGGAACTCGGGTCAAGGTCACAGCCAAAGATTGGCAGCAGCCTCCACCAGAACTGGCAGGTCTGGAACTGGATTCGGGAGGAGCCCGGGTTCTATCGCCCTGTTTGAGAGTTGCTAACAGATGATGGTCAATGCAGGCTGAGAGTGAGTGAGGGTGGTGGAAGTAGGTGGGTTTCGGGGAGGAGTGGGCCAGGTGGAGCATAAGAGTAGCCTGGGAAGGTGAGAGAAAAGCATGCCCTGTGTCTCTGTGTTCATTTAATCCGTGTTACTTTTCCCCGCACCCATACAACACATCCATTGAGAAGGGACCCGGAGGCCCCAGGGCAGTGGTCAGGGGCATGGGCTGCCCTGGAAGTTGCTGCAACACCAGCCCCCCAGTAACTGAATCAGAATCTGGTAGGGGTGGTCTAGGGTTCAGACCACACCTCAGAGTACGGGGAGACACCAGGATTCAGGTCAAGCACCACCTCCCTCTTCCAAGAACCCCTGCCTGGAAGCCGCCCCCCTTAACTACCCCCAGCAGAGTGACCGCAGCTGCAGCCCACATGGCGCCACATGGCAGCCACCCCATCTGTTAGGGCCACACCCTCTACCACGCCGCAGGGCCGGGGGGTGGTATAAATGCAGACCCCGGCCACCAGCGTGGCGTTAGCCCCTGTGTCTCCCCATCAAACTCACATGTTGGAGTCCTGACCCCCAGCACCCCAGAATGTGGCTGTATTTGGAGTTGGGGTCTTTCAGGAGGTGATTATGGTGAAATGAGGTCACTAGGGTGGGGCCCTAATCCCACAGGACTGGTGTCCTTATAAGAAGAGGAGGTCAGGACACAGACACACACACAGAGACAATCTACATGCGGAGGAGAGGGGCCTTAAGAGGACACAGCCCTGTGCACACCTGGATCTTGGATTCCAGCCTCCAGGACTGGGGACAGTGAATGTCTGTGTGTCAGCCCCCCGGGCTGTGGGACTTGGCTACGGCAGCCCCAGGAAACTCACACGGGGGTGAGACCCTCCTGACGTTCTCCTTAAATGGGTGCATGAACCTCATTGATGACCAGAATACGCCATGTAGCCAGGTTTTCTTGGCATCTCCACAGCCGCTGTCTAAAATAAACTCTCCATTTCCATCCCATCTTGCATCTTCGGAGGAACTCAGAGGACGAGGTCTGTCCTCTCTTCCCACGGCTTGTCGGTACCATCATTTCCCCCTGGGACCCTCTCCCGAGCTCCCCGAGTCTTTCCTTCAAGGCTGGCTCACCCCAGTCCAGGTCAGACCCGACTCCCCAAACTATACAGACTCTCCTCCCCTCTCCTCGCTCTCTCCCGGGAATACCCGTTGTCCACACCGCCCTGTTAACCTCCAATGATTCCCAGCTAGTGTTCTGAGAACCATTCCATCACATACACTCCAATCCACCCCTGGTCAAAGAAGTTTGGGAAATGTAACTAGATTAAACAAAAATGCACCCATCGCTTTACCGCAGAATTGATCAGAGTGGTCGTCTCAGAGAGTGGCAAACGCTGCATCTCCCAAAAGCACCTGCCCCCGAAACGCTTTCCCCTGGAGAGGACAAATGTCATCTCCTGCAGCAGCCGTGTCACGCGCCTCCAGTGCACGTCCCCCACAGGCCAGCTCCCTGCCAAGCCCAGCCGCCCTAGGTCCTTACTGCGTAAAGACACGCACGGCAGGAAATCTGAAATATTCCTCTACTCAGAAGAAAAGGGCTCCAGGCTTACAGCTACTCAATACCTCCTCCTTCAGCCAAAATCATTTTCCCCGAATCAGAAAAGGAGCTGCCTGAATTAAAATGATGTCTCCATCGAAGATCGCTGACTATGAGAGGAAGGCTCACGCGCCTTCGTGGCGTGTTCTACGTGCACACGGGAGTGTTGAGAAGGGTTCTGGGTAGATTAACAGAAATGCTGGGATTTGGAGCATACACGAGCTGAACCCACTTCCCTCCCGTGCTGCAGAGTTCCCTCGGGACTGTGTGCTCTCCAGGCAACAGGAGTGTGGTCCCCACCGCTTCCTTGTCCGGACTCAAGACGGCCTTGGTCTCCGCCTCCCCCAGTCCTGGAGAGAGCCAGGCTGGGTTTCCCATAGGGCCACTGGGGGCTCCGGTCTGACCCTCTAAGGTAAACGGGCCCACACAATTCTAAAGAAGTCCTGTTTTTATCATAGGCCCACATTTCCGTTTTCTTCCAGCATAAATTAAGAGATTCTGACCAACCAGCGTGCACCCAGCTCCTAACCTCTTCACAACACGAGTGGCTCACTCGTCTAACATTGTTGCAGAAACCAAGAATCAATTCACCCGAAGAAAAACGAGAGCCAAGAAGTCCCTCCCTCTCCTGGGAGGCGGTCTCTCCCGGCGCCTCTCAAACCCAAGCTGTGTTCAACAGCCCTTGTGTCCTCAGGGACCAGAGGCCCAGACCCTGACAGCCCCAAGGTGGATGTCAGGGGACTAGGAAATGAAACCCCCTCAGTCAGGACCCAAACTCTTAGAACACGAAAACTAAAAGAGCATTTCCTTAACTGGAACAGTGCATCTCCCCCAGTCCTGTAGCAAACATCAATATAATCGATAAACAAGCCAACAGATAAGTGAATACATTGTCTCAGGATTAAAAGGATGGGGGAAAATAATTACTTTGCAGATATTATGCTTCTCTGTGTGGAAAAGCCAAGAGGATCTAGTAATAAATTATTTAAACCAGTGAAAAAGTGCAGCAAATGTCAGATAAGAAATTAATACACAAAAGTTAACTGAATTCTGTTACATTTGCAATAGACAATTAAAAAACATTTAAAAAAATACTATGGGGGCTTTCTTGGTGGTGCAGTGGTTGGGAATCCGCCTGCTAAGGCTGGGGACACAGGTTCAAGCCCTGGTCCGGGAAGATCTCACATGCCACGGAGCAACTGAGCCCGTGAGCCACAACTACTGAGCCCGTGTGCCACAACTACTGAAGCCCACGCGCCTAGAGCCCATGCTCCGCAACAGGAGAAGCCACCGCAATGAAAAGCCCGCGCACCACAACGGAGAGTAGCCGCCGCTCGCCGCAACTAGAGAAAGCCCACGCACGGCAACGAAGACCCAATGCAGCCAAAAATAAATTAAATTAAATTAAATTAAAAAAAATACTATCGTACTCCCAACGATAGCCAAAAATATCTAAGAAAAAATATCTAAAGCAACCTGTGCTAGACCTTTATGGAGAAAACTCATAGGACACCATTTAGAACAAACACAGAAAGAAATGAAGGAAGAGCCAGATGGATGGAGAGATCCACCATCATCACAGGGTTTCATTCCTTAAAGACAAATGTTCTCCACAGTATACGGATGTGCTGTAACTTCCAACAGAAAACCCGGTAGCACTGTTCACAGAACTCAACATTCTGATTGTAAAGTGTGTGGACAAGGGGAAAGAGCCCAAAATAACCAGGACAACTTTGGAAACCAAGAGTGGAATCACTCGATCGTTTGCCAAGGCTTCCTAAGCAGTTATAATGTGAGGTCAGGATGACCTTGCTACAGAGACAGACACGGAGATCAGTGGAAAAACAGAGAGCTCGGAACAGGCCTTGTAAATGCGGGTATCCAATGTGTGTCCGTGCGTCGGAGGGAAAAGAACCAGTACATACGTGATGCGGACGTCGTGGGGTATTCATGTAGAAAGTGTAAGAAGCAGAGCCCACCCCGCTCCGTACACGCAAACCAATGCCACACGCGCTCAAGACTTGACTGTGAAAAGCAAACCTATAAACGTCTAGAAGAAAAGCATACAAAATGACACCGTAGCCGGGAAGATGGCGGAAGAGTAAGACGCGGAGATCACCTTCCTCCCCACAGATACACCAGAAATACATCTACGCGTGGAACAACTCCTACGGAGCACCTACTGAACGCTGGCAGAAGACCTCAGACCTCCCAAAAGGCAAGGAACCCCCCACGTACCTGGGTAGGGCAAAAGAAAAAACTAAACAGAGACAAAAGGATAGGGACGGGTCCTGCACCAGCGGGAGAGAGCTGTGAAGGAGGAAAAGTGTCCACACACTAGGAAGCCCCTTCGCGGGTGGAGACTTCGGGAGGCGGAGTGGGAGAGCTTGGGAGCCGCGGAGGAGAGCACAGCAACAGGGGTGCGGAGGGCAAAGCGGACAGATTCCAGCGCAGAGGATCGGGCCGACCGGCACTCACCAGCCGAGAGGCTTGTCTGCTCGCCCGCCGGGGTGGGCGGGACTGGGAGCTGAGGCTCCGGCTTTTGTCGGAGCGCCAGGAGAGGACTGAGGTTGGCGGCGTGAACACAGCCTGCAGGGCGTTGGTGCGCCGCGGCTGGCCGGGAGAGAGTCCGGGGAAAAGTCTGGACCTGCCGAAGAGGCAAGAGACTTTTACGGCCCTCTTTGTTTCCTGGTGCACGAGGAGAGGGGATTAAGAACGCTGCTTGAGAGAGCTCCAGGGACGGGCGCGAGCCGCGGCTAAAAGTGCGGAGCCCAGAGACAGACAAGAGACGCTAAGGCCGCTGCTGCCGCCACCAGGAGGCCTGTGTGCGAACACAGGTCACTAGCCACACGCCCTTCCGGGGAGCCTGTGCAGCCCGCCACTGCCAGGGTCCCGGGATCCAGGGACAACTCCCCCGGGAGAACGCACGGCGCGCCTCAGGCTGCAACGTCACGCCGGCCTCTGCCGCCGCAGGCCCGCCCCACACTCCGTGACCCTCCCTACCCCCCGGCCTGAGTGAGCCAGAGCCTCCGAATCAGCGGCTCCTTTAACCCCGTCCTGTCTGAGCAAAGAACAGACGCCCTCCGGCGACCTACACGCACAGGCGGGGCCAAATCCAAAGCTGAGCCCCTGGGAACTGTGAGAACAAAGAAGAGAAAGGGAAATCTCTCCCAGCAACCTCAGAAGCAGCGGATTAAAGCTCCACAATCGACTTGATATACCCTGCATCTGTGGAATACCTGAATAGACAACGAATCATCCCAAATTAAGGAGCCCTGTGGATGAAAGGCTCTTGGTGCTGCAGCCAGGAGTCAGTGCTGCGCCTCTGAGGTGGGAGAGCCAAACTCAGGACACTGGTCCACAAGAGGCCTCCCAGCTGCACATAATATCAAACAGCAAAAATCTCTGAGAGATCTCCATCTCAACGCCAGCACCCAGCTTCACTCAACGACCAGCAAGCTACAGTGCTGGACATCCTATGCCAAACAACTAGCAAGACAGGAACACAACCCCACCCATTAGCAGAGAGGCTGCCCAGAATCATAAGTCTACAGACACCCCAAAACACACCACCAGACGTGGACCTGCCCACCAGAAAGACAAGATCCAGCCTCATCCACCAGAACACAGGCACTAGTACCCTCCACCAGGAAGCCTACACAACCCACTGAACCAACCTTAGCCACTGCGGACAGACACAAAAAACAACAGGAACTACGAACCTTCAGCCTGCAAAAAAGGAGACCCCAAACACAGTAAGATAAGCAAAATGAAAAGGCAGAAAAACACACAGCAGATGAAGGAGCAAGATAAAAACCCACCAGACCTAACAAATGAAGAGGAAATAGGCAATCTACCTGAAAAAGAATTCAGAATAATGATAGTAAGGTTGATCCGAAATCTTGGAGATAGAATGGACAATAGAATGGACAAAATGCAAGAATCAGTTAACAAGGACCTAGAAGAACTAAAGATGAAACAAGCAACGATGAACAACACAATAAATGAAATTAAAAGTACTCTAGATGGGATCAATAGCAGAATAACTGAGGCAGAAGAACGGATACGTGACCTGGAAGATAAAATAGTGGAAATAACTACTGCAGAGCAGAATAAAGAAAAAAGAATGAAAAGAACTGAGGACAGTCTCAGAGACCTCTGGGACAACATTAAACGCACCAACGTTCGAATTATAGGGGTTCCAGAAGAAGAAGAGAAAAAGAAAGGGACTGAGAAAATATTTGAAGAGATTATAGTTGAAAACTTCCCTAATATGGGAAAGGAAATAGTTAATCAAGTCCAGGAAGCACAGAGAGTCCCATACAGGATAAATCCAAGGAGAAATACGCCAAGACACATATTAATCAAACTGTCAAAAGTTAAATACAAAGAAAACATATTAAAAGCAGCAAGGGAAAAACAACAAATAACACACAAGGGAATCCCCATAAGGTTAACAGCTGATCTTTCAGCAGAAACTCTGCAAGCCAGAAGGGAGTGGCAGGACATATTGAAAGTGTTGAAGGAGAAAAACCTGCAACCAAGATTACTCTACCCAGCAAGGATCTCATTCAGATTTGATGGAGAAATTAAAACCTTTACAGACAAGCAAAAGCTGAGAGAGTTCAGCACCACCAAACCAGCTCTACAACAACTGCTAAAGGAACTTCTCTAGGCAAGAAACACAAAAGAAGGAAAAGACCTACAATAACGAACCCAAAACAATTAAGAAAATGGGAATGGGAACACACATATCGATAATTACCTTAAATGTAAATGGACTAAATGCTCCCACCAAAAGACACAGATTGGCTGAATGGATACAAAAACAAGACCCATATATTTGCTGTCTACAAGAGACCCACTTCAGACCTAGAGACACATACAGACTGAAAGTAAGGGGATGGAAAAAGGTATTTCATGCAAATGGAAACCAAAAGAAAGCTGGAGTAGCAATTCTCATATCAGACAAAATAGGCTTTAAAACAAAGACTATTAGAAGAGACAAAGAAGGACACTACATAATGATCAAGGGATTGATCCAAGAGGAAGATATAACAATTGTAAATATTTATGCACCCAACATAGGTGCACCTCAATACATAAGGCAAATACTGACAACCATAAAAGGGGAAATCGACAGTAACACATTCATAGTAGGGGACTTTAACACCCCACTTTCACCAATGGACAGATCATCCAAAATGAAAATAAATAAGGAAACACAAGCTTTAAATAATACATTAAACGAGATGGAGTTAATTGATATTTATAGGACATTCCATCCAAAAACAACAGAATACACATTTTTCTCAAGTGCTCATGGAACATTCTCCAGGATAGATCATATCTTGGGTCACAAATCAAGCCTTGGTAAATTTAAGAAAATTGAAATTGTATCAAGTATCTTTTCTGACCACAACGCCATGAGACTAGATATCAATTACAGGAAAAGATCTGTAAAAAATACAAACACATGGAGGCTAAACAATACACTACTTAATAATGAAGTGATCACTGAAGAAATCAAAGAGGAAATCAAAAAATACCTAGAAACAAATGACAATGGAGACACAACGACCCAAAACCTGTGGGATGCAGCAAAAGCAGTTCTAAGGGGGAAGTTTATAGCAATACAAGCCCACCTTAAGAAGCAGGAAACATCTCGAATAAACAACCTAACCTTGCACCTCAAGCAATTAGAGAAAGAAGAACAAAAAAACCCCAAAGCTAGCAGAAGGAAAGAAATCATAAAAATCAGATCAGAAATAAATGAAAAAGAAATGAAGGAAACAATAGCAAAGATCAATAAAACTAAAAGCTGGTTCTTTGAGAAGATAAACAAAATAGATAAACCACTAGCCAGACTCATCAAGAAAAAAAGGGAGAACACTCAAATCAATAGAATTAGAAATGAAAAAGGAGAGGTAACAACTGACACTGCAGAAATAAAAGAGATCATGAGAGATTACTACAAGCAACTCTATGCCAATAAAATGGACAATCTGGAAGAAATGGACAAATTCTTAGAAATGCACAACCTGCCAAGACTGAATCAGGAAGAAATAGAAAATATGAACAGACCAATCACAAGCACTGAAATTGAAACTGTGATTAAAAATCTTCCAACAAAGAAAAGCCCAGGACCAGATGGCTTCACAGGAGAGTTCTATCAAACATTTAGAGAAGAGCTAACACCTATCCTTCTCAAACTCTTCCAAAATATAGCAGAGGGAGGAACACTCCCAAACTCCTTCTACGAGGCCACCATCACCTTGATACCAAAACCAGACAAGGATGTCACAAAGAAAGAAAACTACAGGCCAATATCACTGATGAACATAGATGCAAAAATCCTCAACAAAATACTAGCAAACAGAATCCAACAGCACATTAAAAGGATCATACACCATGATCAAGTGGGGTTTATTCCAGGAATGCAAGGATTCTTCAATATACGCAAATCTATCAATGTGATAAACCATATTAACAAACTGAAGGAGAAAAACCATATGATCATCTCAATAGATGCAGAGAAAGCTTTTGACAAAATTCAACACCCATTTATGATAAAAACCCTGCAGAAAGTAGGCATAGAGGGAACTTTCCTCAACATAATAAAGGCCATATATGACAAGCCCACAGCAAACATCATCCTCAATGGTGAAAAACTGAAAGCATTTCCACTAAGATCAGGAACAAGACAAGGTTGCCCACTCTCACCACTCTTATTCAACATAGTTTTGGAAGTTTTAGCCACAGCAATCAGAGAAGAAAAGGAAATAAAAGGAATCCAAATTGGAAAAGAAGAAGTAAAGCTGTCACTGTTTGCAGATGACATGATCCTATACATAGAGAACCCTAAAGATGCTACCAGAAAACTACTAGAGCTAATCAATGAATTTGGTAAAGTGGCAGGATACAAAATTAATGCACAGAAATCTCTGGCATTCCTATACACTAATGATGAAAAATCTGAAAGTGAAATCAAGAAAACACTCCCATTTACCATTGCAACAAAAAGAATAAAATATCTAGGAATAAACCTACCTAGGGAGACAAAAGATCTGTATGCAGAAAATTATAAGACACTGATGAAAGAAATTAAAGATGATACAAATAGATGGAGAGATATACCATGTTCTTGGATTGGAAGAATCAACATTGTGAAAATGACTCTACTACCGAAAGCAATCTACAG
The DNA here is from genome assembly GCF_937001465.1 of Orcinus orca. Classification (NCBI taxonomy): domain Eukaryota; kingdom Metazoa; phylum Chordata; class Mammalia; order Artiodactyla; family Delphinidae; genus Orcinus; species Orcinus orca. The sequence continues at coordinate 2,748,670 of NC_064566.1, read as the reverse complement.
ATTCAATGCAATCCCTATCAAACTACCACTGGCATTTTTCACAGAACTAAAACAAAAAATTTTGCAATTTGTATGGAAACACAAAAGACCCCGAATAGCCAAAGCAATCTTGAGAACGAAAGAAGGAGCTGGAGGAATCAGGCTCCCAGACTTCAGACTATACTACAAAGCTACAGTTATCAAGAGGTATGGTACTGGCACAAAAACAGAAAGATAGATCAATGGAACAGGATAGAAAACCCAGAGATAAACCCACGCACATATGGTCACCTTATCTTTGACAAAGGAGGCAGAAATGTACAGTGGAGAAAGGACAGCCTATTCAATAAGTGGTGCTGGGAAAACTGGACAGCTACATGTAAAAGTATGAAATTAGATCACTCCCTAACACCATACACAAAAATAAGCTCAAAATGGATTAAAGACCTAAATGTAAGGCCAGACACTATCAAACTCTTAGAGGAAAACATAGGCAGAACACTCTATGACATAAATCACAGCAAGGTCCTTTTTGACCCACCTCCTAGAGAAATGGAAATAAAAACAAGAGTAAACAAATGGGACCTAATGAAACTTAAAAGCTTTTGCGCAGCAAAGGAAACCATAAAGAAGACCAGAAGACAACCCTCAGAATGGGAGAAAATATTTGCAAATGAAGCAACTGACAAAGGATTGATCTCCAAAATTTATAAGCAGCTCATGCAGCTTAATAACAAAAAAACAAACAACCCAATCCAAAAATGGGCAGAAGACCTAAATAGACATTTCTCCAAAGAAGATATACAGAGTGCCAACAAACACATGAAAGAATGCTCAACATCACTAATCATGAGAGAAATGCAAATCAAAACGACAATGAGATATCATCTCACACCAGTCAGAATGGCCATCATCAAAAAATCTAGAAACAATAAATGCTGGAGAGGGTGTGGAGAAAAGGGAACCCTCTTACACTGTTGGTGGGAATGTAAATTGATACAGCCACTGTGGAGAACAGTATGGAGGTTCCTTAAAAAGCTACAAATAGAACTACCATATGACCCAGCAATCCCACTACTGGGCATATACCCTGAGAAAACCAAAATTCAAAAAGAGTCATGTACCAAAATGTTCGTTGCAGCTCTATTTACAATAGCCCAGAGATGGAAACAACCTAAGTGTCCATCATCAGATGAATGGATAAAGAAGATGTGGCACATATATACAATGGAATATTACTCAGCCATAAAAAGAGACGAAACTGAGCTATTTGTAATGAGGTGGATAGACCTAGAGTCTGTCATACAGAGTGAAGTAAGTCAGAAAGAGAGAGACAAATACCGTATGCTAACACATATATATGGAATTTAAGAAAAAAAAATGTCATGAAAAACCTAGGAGTGAAACAGGAATAAAGACACAGACTTACTAGAGAATGGACTTGAGGCTATGGGGAGGGGGAAGGGTAAACGGTGACAAAGCGATAAAGAGGCATGGACATGTATACACTACCAAACGTAAGGTAGATAGCTAGTGGGAAGCAGCCGCATAGCACAGGGAGATCAGCTCGGTGCTTTGTGACCGCCTGGAGGGGTGGGATAGGGAGGGTGGGAGGGAGGGAGACGCAAGCGGGAAGAGATATGGGAATGTATGTATATATATAACTGATTCATTTTGTTGTGAAGCTGAAACTGACATACCATTGTAAAGCAATTATACTCCAATAAAGATGTTAAAAAAAAAAAGGGGGGGATCATTCATCACAGAGTATTAAAAAATAAAAGGGGGCTTAGGGATCGTCTAGAAAATAAAAAAAAAAAAAAAAAAAAAAATGACACCGTAATAGAAGATCTCTTATTCAAGGAGTTTGGGATGCTCCAGAGACGCTGTTTTAGCGCTGCTGTAACAGATGAGCACAGACTTACTGGGATAAAACAACAGAAACCTATTCTTTCTCAGCTTTGGAGGCAGAAATCCTAAATGAGCCACACGGGGCTAATGCCAAGGTGTGGTCAGGGCTGATTCCTTCTAGAGATTCCAGGAAAGACTCCGTTTCCTTGCCCTCCTCAGGTTCTAGGGGGACCTCTACTCCCCCAGACAGTCAGCCCGCCTTCTCCCTCCAGTGCATCTGTGTCAGACCCCCTCTGCCTCCCTCTAATGGGGACCCCGAGATTACATTCAGGGCCAACCCAAATCGTCCAGAACAACCTCCCCATCCCAAGATCCTGACCTTTATCACATCCACAAAGCCCCCTTTGCCATATAAGGTCCCATTCATGGAGTCCAGGGATTACAGCCTGGATATCTTTGGGGGCCGTGACTCAACCTACCACAAACACGTGAAATGATTATTTGTTGAATCAATCAGAGGGGAAAAGCCTTTCTTTCAAGAATGCACCAAATACAAGGCCTAAAGGGAGAGACTGACAAACTCAGTGACGTGGAAGCTAAAACCTCCATTAGTCACAGAGGACAGGCACCAGAAAGCTCTGCAACTTCGGAAGGACTCGTGTCATCCCAAAGAGCACAAAGCACGGGACTCAGATGCACGTGGGCAAGGGCGTCGGAAGGGCTGAGCGACAGAGGAAAACCATGACACAGGACGCAGTGAAGTGCAGGCCCCGTGGGGAGGGGCCCTGGGAGGCTCTGCCATCGCGCCCCGAACGCAGCCCCTAAAGCCTCACTGCTACGGACTGTAGTGTGTCCCTGCACTTCATATGCTGAAGCCCTAACCCCCAATGTTGCCGTATTCGGAGAGAGGCCCGTAGGGAGGTACTTAAGGTGAAATGAGGTCATAAGGGCTGAGCCCTAATCAGATAGGGCTGGTGTCCTAAGAAGAGGAAGAGATACCCGAGTCCCCCACCCGCTGCGTCCCCCTCTCTCTCTGCCACGTGAGGCCACAAGGAGAAGGCGGCTGCCTGCAGGCAGGAAGCGAGCCCTCACCAGGAACCATATCAGCGGGCACCTTGACGCTGGGCGTCCAGCCTCCAGCTCTGGGATAAGTACAGCCCGTCGTGTAGCCCCCAGTTCTTTGTGATGGTGGCCCAAGCTGAGACACTCACCTTCTTCAGGGTCAAGTGCAAAATATTACAGAGCCTACGGGCAAACAGGCTTGGGCAGCCCAGACCACTTAACCCCACGCAGCTTCACCCACAGGGGCCCGAGGAAGGGACCCGCCCAGCCAGGTCGGCCCCTGCGCGGGCCTGAAAGGCACGGCCCACCACACACCTTCATCTCTGGGCCCCTGGGCCTCTGGCATATGTGTGTCCCCAGAACGTCTGCTTCCAGTACAGACCAGTTTCTCCAAAACTGAAAGCGAAATCCCCAGACAGACTTCTTCAAGGAGTTTGCTGTTTTACATGCAGGAAGCAGTGTCTTCACAGCCTCGGCACCTGCAGGGCAGCGTCCTCAACCTCACTGACACAGTGGGTGGCACGGAGGTCCCCAGACCCTGGAACAGCCACTCCTTGCAGGAGAGATGCCCCTGCTCTTGGGAGTTCGCACACTTCCAAGGCTCGCTCGTGACTGGGGGAAGTCTGCCTGCGGTTGGGTCAAAACCCTAACACGCAGGTGTATGAGCCTCTCGTGCCCACTGTTAACAAATACCACCAACTTGCGTGAACCCCTTGTTTACAGAAGCAAGGCCGTGCCCGCTTCCCCTGCACTCACCAGCCGCGCCCCCGGCCCCGGCATTTATTCCCCGACACCCCTCACTTGCTCATGAATGACATACACCATCCTTCCCTTCTTTGCACACCGTGTGTGCATCCCCATTCTTGAACGGACCACATGCTTCCTGAGGGTGACCTCTGCATCTGGCTGTGCGTCCCCCGGGGCCGAGAAAGGAGTGTCGCCCGCCCTCGGGGACGCTTGGTGAGTTACCAGAGAACTGATGGGCAACAGCGCCCATGCCACCAGGAAACAAAGTGAGGACGCTCTGTCCACATCAGGAGTAATCACAGAGCAGCCGGGACAAACCGATTCAGGTGACATGTATTGACACGAAACAGTGAAGGGGAAAATCAACTCATCGCAGGACAGACCCCACTGATATAAAGTTTTCATATATAAACTAATTATATAGTTGGCTATGGCCCTATCGATATATATACATGTATAACCGAAAATCAGAACAGCAATTCCCACTCAGGAGGGAAAACCCATGGGAGCCAAGTGTGAGTTGTCTCAAATTTTTTCTTTAAAAAGTAAGTGAAATAAAATGGAAGAAAATGTGGCACAATCTTAGAATGTTTCATTCTGATGGTGGGTATAGAATGGTTATTACGTTTTTCTACCTTTCTATGTTTATAATGTTTCTAATTAAAAATAAAAACTTTAAAAAATGAAAGGACTACGACGTAGGATCTGCCTGTAATGGTCTCATCACGTCCGTCCTGGGGCACTGAGCATACCCTTCTTCAGCAGGAAAGCTGAAGGACAGAGGGCAGAATGCTAAACCTATATAATATATACTCTTAAAATGTACAAAACGTACTAAATATATCTATATAAAAGTATATTATATAAATGTTATTTATAAATAGCATTATTAAATATTAAAAGATAAATATATATTTAAAATGTTATTAAATATATTATGAAAATATTATTGACCTATATAAACATAAAATATATATAATCGATATTTATTAAAACATGTATAATATTTTTAGGTGGCAGATTTTCATGCTCGCAGCGCTCTTAGGTGGAGAGAAAACGGAGCTGACAGTACAGAGGGCTCCCGTGTACCGGCTCTGTCTCCCGCTCAGATAAGCAATGTACTGTTTAACTCCTAGACCATTTCTGCCTCAGGCCAGCCTCCCGGACAGTTTCTCTTGGACCAGAGAGGCCTGCACAGGACAAAGATCTCTAATCCCATCTAGTTCACCCAGTTCTGATGAACCTGTCTCAGGATCGAAAACAAAAGGTAACATCAAAATACGCCCCTGTGGCCCGGGTGGCTGCTGCTCTCCGGATACTGGGGTGCCCTGCACCCCTCAGGCTCCCGCAGTTGGCGTGGGCCCCCCGGTGAGTTGCGGCCACCAGGCTGTGACGCTGGTGAGAGGTGAGGATGTGGGGTCCCGGCCTGGGCGCCTCCCCCTTCCCTCCTCTTGCTGGGCACCCGAGGGACCGCAGCTGCACCCTGCGGCACCCCTGGGAGGTGACACAGCCCGGAGAAAATACCCCCAAGGGCATGCGAGCTCTCAGAATCCAGGTCACGGTGGTGAGGGCAAGGGGCTTGTGCCCTTTCGATATTACCCACCCCCGCCTTTCGATGTCAGCGGTGTCTGGCTGGCTGACATGTTGGCTGACGCCCCTTCTGAACTGTGGGTTACCAGCAGCGAGGTCAAGGTCTTGAGTCTGGGAACTGGGTGTGTCAAACAAGATTACAGACTTGAGACGTCCGGCGGAGACGAAATGTCCCTGAGATCTTAAAACCGAGACGAGTCTGTTACAAAAAGGCTTTAAAATTTTCAGATGGAGCATGGGGTCTCCCAACAGCTTTCTGTACTGCTCCCAGGCATCAGGCACTGCCTGGGTAGGTGGGTGCTCTGTCTGGGCGCTACGTCCCTGACCCTGCAGGAAGCTCTGTGGCCACTTGTTTGGGGAGGGCCCTGGCTGCACCTTGGGTGGGGCAGCCGCTACCCTCCCTGGTCCTGCCATCACCCATAATGACAGAGTTTAAGCTGAGGACGGGTTTTCTTTAATTCCTGTCATCCCAATGGCTGTGGGAACCTGCTCTCCTCTGCAACCATGGTTTCAACTTTCATCTCGTTTTCCCAAGAAAGGACCTTAAGGAAATACCTTTCTCCTCCGGGAGTTTAAAACCACCAAGCTACCCGCCCAGCGCGAGAAACTCTTGCGGTCTCTACGGGGGACGCACCTCAGGTCAGCACATCCGTCCACCAGCCCATGGACCTACAACGTCCCCCCACAGGAGAATGAGGTCCAGACGCCAAGCCCAGAAGTCAGTTCTGACTCACCTGTGCGTAGCCTGGTTGAACCCCACAGTGAGATCACCCAGCCCACAGAGCTCCCTCCTCGGAACCCCTACACTCAGCCTGTCCTGGGGGTTCCCAGCCCCACCTGAGATTCAGGCTGTCCTGGGATCCAGGAGTCGCTCACCTTCAGGTGCCCCCCAGGTGGTACAGATGCTCAGCTAGGGTTGAGAAATGAGGGCACCTCTTACACTGTCATCTAGCTTTCTCCTGGGAGCAGAGACCCCTCGTCCTTGAGCAGCCCCCCAGAATGCCTTCCACTGGCTGACCTAACAGTCCACTCTACCAGTTCTCAGGACCCAGCCCAGGCCAAGTTCACGGAGCATCTCTGTGACCTCTGGCAGGAAACCATCTCCCCTTCGCCCTCTGCTGACCTCCAATGGAGGATGACTCTTCCACACCTTCCAGCGCTGCACAGATGGACGGACTGATGGACAGGACATCTGAGCTTGCAGAGAAGGTGAGCAGGGGAAGTGCTTAGGGAAGAGACTGGCCAACAAGGCACGTCTTTCCAGACAGCATGAAAGCAGTGGGTGCACGGTGATGGAGCACCTTTAGTTCTACTAGAGGCGTGTGTATCCTTACTTACTTTCCAATTCCCGTCCTAGAGGGACTCAACATTCACAATAGTGGCAGGTGGCATCTGAGGAACACTTGACAATATTAAAGAATCCATGTGACTCTGAAATGTGTATCTACATAAATCTAGACATAACATGTGGAATGAGATACAGATTCTCTGCATAGACATCTGAGTGGCAGAACTGTGACTCACTTAATGGTCATAAAAATATTCAATGAGATTAAATTTTCAGAAAACTGAATTTGAACGTCTTTAAATATTGCGATTTGAAATTATGATGTGCATTTATTTTAGTATTTTGCCTTCTAATGGATAATTAGAAATATTTTTGTAGCTGTTGTTTTTGAAACCTTGTGAAAAATAGTTTAATGTTTAAATTGATTTTAGTTCACATTTTAAATAATCCACCCAGATTCTGTACACTTTGAACATATTAAATTTTTAAGTATTTAGATTATCACTCTCAATGGAACGTAAATTATTTAACAATTTATGGATTATATAAATTGGATTATAACAACATGCGTAGTAATTTTGCTGAACAGGAGGCAAGACAAATACATTTTATGGGATATATAATAATTAACGAGTGAAGTTTATCTTTATTACTTATCCAAATATCACTAGGCATAAACACAGTACCCAAGTGTGCAAATAATAATTAAATCCACTCATGTTGGTATATTGCCAGCTTTCAGTCATATAATATGGTAAATCCGCACACTTTTAAATTTATTATGAAGGATGATCTGTGAAAGCAGAAGGAGAAAACATATTTTATCTAAGAGCTTGCTAGCTTGATTTACAATTTTTAAACAGGAAGGACGTGGCTTGTCGTGTCGGCCTCCATGTGTACTTCTGCTCCAGCGCCCAGATAATAGGACAGGCCTGCCAGGAGGGGCATGTGGACCGCTCCCCACAATGAGCTCTCAGCGGACCTGAGGTGTAAAAACTCAGAGACTCCCAAGAATGACAGGGGAGCAGCTGTTTCCTCTGGGACTATGGACCTTCCCTGTGCATAAAATCAGAGGAGCTGCGGGAAAACAGATGCCCAGCACACACACGGGGGTTCTGCTGGAACCAGATCAAGGTGCCAGTGTGGTCATATCCGGGTGAGGACCCTCCTCTTGGCCGCAGACGGTGTCTCCTCCTGTGTCCTCACCTGGAGAGGGGGAGCGCTCTGGGGTCTCTTTCTATGAGGACACTAACCTTATAGGATCAGGGCCTCACCCTTGTGACCTCATTTAACCTTAATGACGTCCGTAGAGGCCCCATCTCCAAATACGGCCACACTGCGGGTTAGGGCTTCAACAGAGGGACACAAACATTCAGTCCATACCATCCGGGAAGGCCCACCTCTGCTCTCAAGCCCCCCAGCCACACTGGAGCTCTCGGCTGGAGGCGTGGTCCAGGGCTGCAGGAGTGGGTGTTAGAGGAACACCCCCACGGGTGCCCGAGGCTCCTACAAGAGACGAGCACCACTCGCTCGGCACCACTCTGGGACGTGTTGAGCGTGTCACCAGAAGGGGCAGATGGCCGTCAGAATTTCCAGCCCAGCACACACACCCTGGGCACAAAGGAAACTCTCAAAATACGTTAGCAGCCGAGATCCCCACCCTCCTTGCCACCCCGCCAGCTCCCTCCCTGACCTCACACAGAGGAAGGATGCCCAAGAAAGGCTCCGACACCAAGAACACGGGCGGAGGGCCACGGGCACGGTTTCTCGTGGAACTTTATTGAGAAGAAACTGCCTTTTGAGCATCCTCTCCCATATTTCAAATGGTTTCTTCAGGAAAGGTTCTTACAAGCAGAAGAACTGTGTTATTAGCACGTATGCATTCCTACATGCAATCCCCCACGCGAGAACACAGCCAGGAACCTCCAAAGACAGTCATAAGGGCTGCATTTCAAAGCCGCACAGCCTCCTGGGCTGATGGGGGCTGAGAGGTGAGCATCCTGTCCTCCACTCAACGTCACACCTGTCATGTCCAAGCAGGGAGAGGTATCACAACTTGCCTGACAGTGTTTTTATAAATCTCTTACATTTATTTTTCAAGCATTTGGACTTTTGTAGACTTCAACAACAATAAAAGGAAAATCGTTCTCAGCCCTCAGGGAGGATAAGATTTTGGAGAAATCAATTCCAGATCGGGTTCCCCTTCTTGCTGGGACCACAGGCGGGCAAGCATGCTGTGATCTGAGCTTTCTGAGTAGAGTGAAATTGAAGGCCCCTAATGCCACTGTGCAGGCTGACTGCTGTGCTGGCCTCAGTATTTGTACCACTTCATGCCCCCTCAGAGTGAGTCCTCTTCCCAGGACGGCTCGGCTGCCAGCACAAAGAGGTACTACTGTTGAATCCTCCTCCTTGACCAGCCAGACAAACATCCCCCAGGGAAATGCTCCTTCACATCCACAAGCTAAGAGGGGGCTTTGGCTAAAACAATGTTAACTTCTGCCCAAGAGTTTCCTCTTTCAGAAAAGTAAGCAACGCAAATGCTGAAGTCCCATTCATGCAACACAAACCCAAATGGACTGGGTTGCATAGAGTCCCCCCAGACTCACATCCACCCAGAACCTCAGAATGGGAACTTATTTGGAAACAGGGTCTCTGCAGATGCAATTAGTTCAGTTAAGATGAGGTCATACTGAAGCAGACTGGGTCCTAAATCCAGCGACTGGTGCCCTTACGAGAAAGTCATGGAAAGATGCAGACCACGTGCAGGGAGGAGCAGGGAGACAGCCAGGTGATGACGGAGGCAGACACTGGAGTGATGTGTCCACAGGCCAAGGTCATGTCAAGGTTGCCAGCTACCACCAGGAGCTGAAAGAGGTGAGGAAGGATCCTCCCCTGGACCCTTCAGAGGGAGCAGGCAAGGCCTGATGAACCCATGAATTTTGAACTGTGACCTTCAGAACTGTCAGAGAATAAATTTCTGTTGCTTTAGGCCACCAGCTCGTGGCAATTTACTAAAACAGCCACAGAAAACTAATACACCAAAGATTTACACTCAAGGGAGTAGCACCATTCAAAACTCTTCTCGGGCTTCCCTGGTGGCGCAGTGGTTGAGAGTCCGCCTGCCAATGCAGGGGACACGGGTTCGTGCCCCGGTCCGGGAGGATCCCACATGCCGCGGAGCGGCTGGGCCCGTGAGCCATGGCCGCTGAGCCTGCGCGTCCGGAGCCTGTGCTCCGCAGCGGGAGAGGCCACAACAATGAGAGGCCCGCGTACCACAAAAAAAAAGATAATAAGAAAAATCTTAAAAACACACAAAGGGAGAAAAAAAATTAAAGACACGTTGCATGCAGAAGACAGACTTAAGAATTACAGCAGATTTCTGGCTGAAAACAGTGCAAGTGAGTGGACAGTGGAGCAACGTCTTTAAAGTACTGACCCAAAGAAAGGCAAATGAGAATTATATAACCAGGGAAAACATCTTTCAAAAAATGAAGACTCTTCAGACATAAAAGCTGAAAGGACTCATGACCAGAAAGCCTTCCCGACAAAAGAAGTTAAAGGAGAACCTTCACAAAGAAGGAAATGATACCAGGAAAAAAAAAAGAAGTTACACACAAGAGAATGGGGACAACTGGAAATGACGACCCCATGGGTAAATACATGAGTTTCTCTTACGTAAACCTCTTTAAAAGACAACTGACTGTTTAAACAAGCAAACAGAGAAAGAGAAAGAGAGAGTTTATAAAATATGTAGAAGAAAAATATATGACCACAAAAGCACAAGAGTTGAGAGGGGAAAAGGTAGCACATTGTGGTAAGGTTCTTACACTACACATGAGCTGGAACGGTATCACAGAAGAGAGACGTGAGAAGGTAAAGATGTATGTGAGAAACCTTAAGCAACCACTAAAATAATAAAACACAGAGTTATAGCTAATACGCCAAAAAAGGAGATAAAATGGAATCATAAGGGACTTCCCTGGTGGCGCAGTGGTTAAGAATCCACCTGCCAATGCAGGGGACGTGGGTTCAAGCCCTGGTCCAGGAAGATCCCACATGCCACGGAGCAACTAAGCCCGTGTGCCACAACTACGGAGCCTGTGCACCTAGAGAGCCCGTACTCCACAACAAGAGAAACCACCACAGTGAGAAGTCCACGCACCGCAACGAAGAGTAGCCCCTGCTCGCTGCAGCTAGAGAAAGCCCGTGCGGCAGCAGCGAAGACCCAATGCAGCCAAAAAATAAATAAATACCTTTATTTTTTTAAATGGAATCATAAGATGCTTCTATTCATCTAAAGGAAGGCAGAAAGATGAGAATAAATAACAGATGGGATGAGCAGAACGCAAATAGCACAATGACAAATTGAAACCAAACCAACACCACTTCACGTTAAACAGGACCCAACCCTAAGCCGTCCATAAGAAATGGATGTTAAAAATAAAGACAACAACAGGTGAAAAGTAAGAAGATAGGAAAAGACATACCGGGTTAATGCTCATCAAAAGAAAGCTAGAGGGCTTCCCTGGTGGCACAGTGGTTGAGAGTCCGCCTGCCGATGCAGGGGACGCGGGTTCGTGCCTCGGTCCGGGAAGATCCCACATGCCGCGGAGCGGCTGGGCCCGTGAGCCATGGCCGCTGAGCCTGCGCGTCCGGAGCCTGTGCTCTGCAGCAGGAGAGGCCACAGCAGCAGTGAGAGGCCCGCGTAACACACACACACACACAAAAAAAGAAATATCTTCCCTGACTCCCCTCTATTAAACAGAATCCAGGCCGGATGGAGAGGTGGAGACAAGAAATACAGGGGCAGGGGAAGACACAAAAGAGAGAGAGAGAGAGAGAGAGAGAGAGAGAGAGAGAGAGAGAGACCTCCACTTCCAGGCAGAGTAACAGGTGCTGGATGTAGCCTCCTGCCCGGAACCGCCAAAATCTGCTCAAAGTATAGGGAACAACGGTTTTGAAACATGCAGGACAGTGATGCATGAGAGCCAGGAAACAAGGGAGATGAGCCCCATGACTTCTCCCAGCTTCCTGCCTTCAGTGTCCAGGCCATGATCCAAGAAAGGACCAGGTGATGCTGGGTGAGTTTCCAGAGTGCAGGTGACGGGGCTGGGAACACAGGGCGTGGCCAAGGCAGCGACAGCCTGCAGGACAGAGCACAGGGGAGGACAGGCTGGAACACAGAGGTCACTAGAGACCTGCAGAGGGTCCTTGGAGTATTCTGGAGGGTGTGATCAGCCCATGTTTGCGACTAACCTACCAGGGGAACCAGAGGTCATCACACACATCAATCACACAGGTCCAGGAACAATGCCTGCTCCCACTGGCCAAACTGGAAAGCCTCATGACTTATGGGGCACTGAACACACAGAGGACTTTGCCCCAATAGTGGGAAATATTCAGGCCTAGACTGAATGCTGCTATGACCCCATACTGCAAATACTGGAAGCAAGACCTGAGGGATCAAACTGTCCTTAAGTAACTTAAGTGAATCCCAGAACAAAGTTCAAGAATATTTACACAAATTCAAAAATATGCAGACTCAACAAGAAAAATCCACAATTCACAATGTTTGGCAATAAAAATATTAATAAATTAATAAAACAATAAAAATGACCAAGTAGGGCTTCCCTGGTGGCACAGTGGTTGAGAGTCCGCCTGCCGATGCAGGGGACGAGGGTTCGTGCCCCGGTCCGGGAAGATCCCACGTGCCGCGGAGCGGCTGGGCCCGTGAGCCATGGCCGCTGAGCCTGCGTGTCCGGAGCCTGTGCTCCGCAACAGGAGAGGCCACAGCGGTGAGAGGCCCGCATACCGCAAAAAAAAAAAAAAAAAAAAAAAAAAGCTAGAGAAGTAAAAAAATTTTTCCAGAAAATTGAAGAGGAGGAAGCTTCCCAACTTCTTCTACGAGGCCAATATTATTACCCTCATACTGAAAAGAGAACAGATCAATACCCTTCACGAACACAGATGCAAAAATTCTAAGCAAAACGTTAAGAAATCAGATCCAACAATATATAACACTTCATGACCAAGGGTGATTTATCTCGGGAATGCAAGGTTGATTTACCATTTGAAAATCAATCAACGTACTTCACCATATTAACAAACGAAAAATAAAAACCATTCGATCAATTCAATAGCTGCAGAAAAAAGCATTTGATAAAATCCAACATTGATTCATGACAAAGCTCTCAGCAAACTAGGGCTACAAAGAAAACTTTCTCGGTCTGATAAAGGGCGTCTGCAAAGCCCACAGTGAACGTCATACTTAACGGTGAAAGACTGAAAAAAATTCCCCCAAAGATCAGGGACAAGACAGGGATGTCCAATTTCACAGCTTCTGCTCAATAACAAGAAGAATAAATAAAACACATCCTGATGTGAAGGGAAGAAATAAAACTGTCTTTATTTGCAGACAAGATCGTTGTCCATGCAGAAAATTGATTGGAATCCTAGAAAAAACTGCTAGAACTGTTAAGTGATTTAAGCAAGATGGGAGGATGCATGATGAATATAAAACAACCCATTGTGTTTCAACAAAGTTGCAGGGAACAACTGGAAATTGAAATTTAAAGACAATACCAAGTACAATATCAACAAAACTAGAAAATGTGCTTCAGGGAAAATCTGACAAAAGCTGTGAAAGCCACACACACTCAATACAACAACCCACTGCGGCGAGAAGACTTCAAACAACAAGAGACAGCCTCAGAAGGAGAGTCCCAAAGTTCAAGTTGTCACCAACCTTTGCTACCAGTTGGGCACCCGGCAACTCGGGGCTTCCCCTGCAACGTGGGAATGACAGGGGCTTTGCTGACTTTCCTGGGGACAAATGTCATTATTTCCATTTGTGCACTTGCAAAAAAACGTGACGCAGAAGCAATCAGCTCTGGGGATCCCTTTCCCAGACGTACCCACGACCAGGTCTCCCCTCCCCGCCAAGCCACAGGGCACGGGACGTGCTTTGCTTTATTTAAACGGATGCTACCTGCTGGTACTTCTGATCAACAGGTACAGGATGGAAGTAAAGAGAACAGAGGAAGCAGTTTCCACGCAAAAATGTGGAGGAGGCGACAAGCTTGACTAATTTATGGTCTGGGCAGTAAAAATAGCATTTCCGGCCAGGGTGGGAGCAGAAGAAAGGCAAGAAAACACCAAGTTCCCTACCTTAAGCCCGTCCAACAATGCTTCGTACAACAAGCCGCCAGCTCAAGTCCAAGTCAGAAAAACCAACAAAAGCAACATTCGGTTCCTAATTGAAATAGATACAGGCCTCCGGAAAACACGTGCACGTGGCGTATTTGAGGAAGTTTGTCAATCCACGTAAGTAAACCGCACCGCGCATGCCCACACGCCAACGTGGATCAAACTAATTTCAGCCCAGGAGCTCAAGACTCTAGAAAGTGCTGGAACCACAACCCAACGGGGTTGATACCATCTCCAGATACCACCTGTGACACTTAAGTAGACGTTGCAGGCAAATTCCAGGTTGCCAAGGGGGAGGGGGTGGGGGAGGGATGGAGTGGGATTCGGGGGTTAACGGAGGCACACCATTATATAGAGGATGGATAAACAACATGGTCCTACTGTACAGCAAAGGAACTATATTCAATGTCCTGTGATAAACCATCATGGAAAAGAATGTCTAGGGGCTTCCCTGGTGGCACAGTGGTTGGGAGTCCGCCTGCCGATGCAGGGGACGAGGGTTCGTGCCCCAGTCCGGGAAGATCCCACGTGCCGCGGAGCGGCTGGGCCCGTGAGCCATGGCCGCTGAGCCTGCGCGTCCGGAGCCTGTGCTCTGCGACGTGAGAGGCCACAACAATGAGAGGCCCGCGTACCGCAAAAAAAAAAAAAAAAAAAAGAATGTCTATATATGTATAACTGAATCACGTTGCTATAAAGCAGCAATTAACACAACATTGGAAATCAACTATACGTCAATTGAAAAAAGGAGACAATTTTTAAAAAGAAAGAAAAATCCGGGGGCAAGGACAGAACCTCACACAGCCCCTCCTTCCTGCCAGCAGAGCCCCCAACACAGCCCCAACTGGACCGCCCAGTTATTTCTCGCTACAAAGCACACTTCCACTTCTACGGGGAAGACTGGCCACATCCCGGCTTCCTCTTGAAATCCCCCAGCAAAAGGCAGCAAAGGGATTTTATTTTCAGCACACATGAACACCAGGACAGGCAGAAAAGGAGCAGCTAGGAGAGCACAGGAGAGATGGCAGAAGTCTGGTGAGCACAGCTGCCTCCACGGGTGGACCAGCAGCCAGCTGGCAGCGCGGGGTTCCAGAAAGGCTCGAAGTGACCTGCGGGTTCCTCGCCTCGGGCGGAAGGCGGGAAAACTGGTTCAAAGTTTGTCCGGGGAGCAGTCGGATCCCCAGGTCCAGTCCTCCCGCAGGGCAGCCGGGTGACTCTCCTTGTCGCCATAGGAGGAAAGAGGGAAAGTGGACATTCTGGAGGGAGACCCTGAAGGTGGGGAGGTGGGACCACACAGGGAGCGAGGGGACTGAGTGGAGTCCACACACGGAACAGCGGGTCTTCTGCCCCCACCAGGCCCCTTCCCCTCACTGGGACCCCAGGACTCAATCTCTGAGGAGACGTGACGAACCCGAGCTAAGAGCTTCATCCCCGGCCGTCGGGATTCCCCAGTGAAACGTCCAAACCCCCTTCGCTCCCCTGCGGGATGCCCGGCAGCCTGCCATCCTAACCCTGCCTACCTTCCCGTCACGTTGCCAACCGTCCATCTTACACGCAAACAGCTGAAGGCTGTCCGACTCCAGGCAAATTATACGCCTGATCACAGAAGGCCAGGGGGATAAAACTGAGGGAATCTTCCAGGAGTCAGAACAACAATGCAAAGAGATGGGAAACAGGAGAGAAGAGATAACAGTGTAATAATACAACAGGAGGAGGCAAAAACTTTACAGCATAACTAAAGCTCTAGAAAGGAAGTGCGGACAACAGAGGGAGGAGTTTATCCATAAGCATCTTAGAATTGAGGGGAAAGTTCATTACCGGCGGAATACTACTTCTGCCTAAACGTTAGCGAAGGTTCAGAATGCTGCTCTGAAGACCGTGTTGTGTCTTTCAGCGTGGTCCCCGGAGCCTCCGGCTAGGGAGGCAGCGGCGTTGGCGGGGCAGGGGAGAGGGATGCTCCCTAAGAGTGACGCTTCCAGGCCACACCCCCCAACACTTAGCCCTCAGGTGACTCTTCTGTGTGACCTTTGAGACCCGAGTGGCAGCCCCGCAGGGCACCTGCCGAAACAAGAGCTGTGGGTGTCAGTGAACCTGGGTGGCCACAGGCAGGAGGAAAGTGCTAGAAGCTGCTGTGCAGACTCAAGAAAAGGGGTCCAGACAAGACACCCCCGGGGGGTGGCCTGCAGGGATGCTCTATGTGACGGCAACTTCCGATGCCTTTCAAACGAACGGAACTGGTGAGGAGAGCCACAGCTGTGCGGGTGCCCAGCGACCTGGACCCGTCAGACCCACCTGGGGAGCAGCTTACAAGGTGCAGGTCCCAGGCCCCCAGATTCAGATCTGCTGAATCAGAGCATCTGGTGGGGTGAGGGTGAAGGAGCCGGTATTCTAGAAAGAAATCTACCGCCCGGGGTTCTGATATGCCGCCTGGGTTGATCACACGTGTGGCCCAACCTCCACACTTCAGCAACCCCACCAGGTGGTCCCGAGCTGCCACTCCCTCCCCCTTACAGGGGAAGCCTGGGCGATAAGAAGGTTTTCCTCTTTTGTGGAGGAAAAAATATTCGCTTCCCTGCAGCTTCCAGGTGCTAATGCTGGTTCTGCAGCCTTGCTAGAGGGCTGAGGTCTTCTCCTCCCACAAGACAACCTTCCTTCAGGAGAAAGGAAACAGTGCCTCCCAATCTGGTCCCGTCGCAGGTCCCCCATGTCCATAAGTATCAGCAGTGTCCATCTGCTAGGAGACGGTCCCCCTGGGGTCTCAGTCCCTCTGCACATCCCAAGAGAAGTGGCACTGAGACTCTCTGCTTCCGACTACAGTGAGAAGCCTTAGAGATGTATTTGTTCCTGGCACCCCACACCGGGTGTCTTAAAGCAGCAGAGGTGTCCTCTCTCACGGTTCCGGAGGCCAGACATCCAAATCCAGGTGTGGGCAGGCCCCCCCGAGGGCTCGGAGCCGGCACCTGTGCCAGGCCTCCTCCCGGCTTCCCAGGACTCCGGTGCTCTTGGCTCGCTGGCAGTCATCTCCTCCCTGCGTCTCCACAACATCTCCCCTCTGTGTCTGCGCCCAGATGCCCTCCTTCGTAAGTACACCAGTGGCACTGGGTCAGGGTCCAGCCTAATGGCCTCATCGTGCCCCTTTGCAAAGACCCAACTTCCAAGGAAGGTCATAATCACGGGTCCTGGGGGCTGGGACTTCGCCATGTCTTGGGGGGACCCGATTTGAGGCAGACAGAAGATTCAGTGTTTCCCTTAGGACCCAAAGGGGGCATGCTCACTGTTCAGTATGTTTCCCTCCCATCATGCAAACCACTGCATGTGCAGTGCCCAGGGGCCCTCTGGCATCACTGGGTGGGGATCTGGGCTCAGGGAACCAGGACAAAATGCCGCTGTCTGCCTCTTCCTGTTGCCATGAGTAATAGACGGATCTCCATGTCTGACCAGGGGATTCGTGAAATCCTACCCAGCAACGTGAAGCTGGGGCAGGGTGACTCACAAGGGGAGCTCTCAAACCCTCTGCTGGTCTTTTTTTTTTCTATTTTTTAAAGTGAAGTATAGTCGATTTAGAATGTTGCGTTAATTTCTGCTGTACAGCAAAGTGATTCAGTTATCCATATATACACATTCTTTTTTATATTCTTTTCCATTATGGTTCATCCCAGGAGACTGAATATAGTTCCCTGAGCTCTACAGTAGGACCCTGTCATTTATCCATTCTATATATAAAAGCTGACATCTGCTAACCCTAACCTCCCACTCCATCCCTCCCCCAACCCCCCACCGTTGGCAACCACCCGTCTGTTCTCTGTGTCCGTGATTCTGTTTCATAGATAGGTTCATCTGTGTCATATTTTAGATTCCACATATAAGTGATATGATAATACGGTATTTGTCTTTCTCTTTCTGACTTAGTATGATAATCTCTAGTGGCATCCATGTTGCTGCAAGTGGCGTTATTTTGTTCTTTTTTATGGCTGAGTAGTATTCCATTATACATATGTAGCACGTCTTCTTCATCCATTCCTCTGTCGTTGGACATTTAGGTTGTTTCCATGTCTTGGCTGTTGTGAATAGAGCTGCTGTGAACATAGGGGTGCGTGTATCCTTTTGAATTAAAGTTTTGTCCGGATACATGCCCAGGAGTGGGATTGCTGGATCGTATGGTAATTCTACTGACCCTCTCTAGTTCTTGGCCCCAACCATTTGCCCCAGTTAGAAGTCAAGGCATCCCCCCCTTGACATTTCTAATCCCCGTATCCTAGCCACCCCTGAGACCTGGAGACTTGACCTCCTCAATCTCTCCCACCTTCCCTGTTGGCAGCATCTGGTCTAGAACTGCTGGCACGGCCGATCCCCATCCTGTCCACATCTGCTGAGTCATCTCCCCAACAAACGTCTGACAACGTCACCCTTAACTCCTCAGGGAAATGCACCGACAACCAAGTCAGGTCCGGCTCCTTCCTTCTGTATCATCAGTAGAAGCATGTCCTCCCATCAGAGTAGCCAGTGCCGACCGTCACTAACGCCAGTCGAGGGCCATATGCCTTACACGGGTTGTCTCTTTGATCTTGACAGCGATCCAGTGGGGCAGGTATTACTGCCCCAACTTACGGAATCCCATGGAAGTAAAGACAGAGCAAGGCTTAACTGCTTCCCAAAGTCACACAGCTGTTGGCTGACGGTGGCAGGAATCAAACCCACTGGCCGACTTCAGAGATGATGAGGTTACGTTGCAAGCCTACAGCCGTCTCCCACTTACCAGGCTGTATGAAACAGACATTAGGGTGGGTATAGTGTAGTGGATTCAAGGTGGCCACAAACCCTGCAAACTCCTTCCATGGAGAGGTGGAGCCTTATTTCCATCTCCTTGAATCTGGGCTGGACCACTGGCTAGTTTTGACCACTAGAATGTGGCAGAAATGAAGTCATGAAACTTCAGAGAGCTGTGGCTCCCAACTTTACTTTTTGGAACAATCTACCTCTTGGAAGCCAGCTCCCACGTAAGAAGTGCACCAACCGAAGCCCCAGAGAGCAACCTTCAGGGAGAGGGACCACGTAGAGAAGCCCCAGCCCGGACTTCTGGAGGGGAGCGAGTACCACCAGCTCATCCCTGCCCGAAAGCCCAGCCCACAGGGTCATGAGCGAGTAAAATGGTTGTTGTTTAAACCCCTAAGTTTCGGGGTTGTTTCTCAAGCAGCGGTAGATGACGGGAGAGCATTCAAGGTCTGCTTCTCGTCTAGACTGGAATTCACTCCCGGAGAGGAGGGACGGGTCTGTGTCTGTTCATTGCTGGACAGCGCTGGGCACTGAGCATGGCCTTCAACCAACGTGCCCTCGGAGAACAGAGCAAGGCTTCAATGGACATCCCGCCACCTCCGGAGGCTGCCGCGGGACCACCAGCACGGGGGTGAGGAGTTCCTCAAAGCATCCTCAGAACAGGAGGACGGCAGCCCCTTCCCCCCACGCCGGGCCCCCGGACTCCCTCCCCTGCACTGAATCAGCAGGAGACCCCGGAAAAGCCCAAGCAGCTCCCCACCCCCCAGAACACGCCACCCCTCTGCAGACCGAGGGTCTCCAACCAGGACCCACACGTGCAGCTCTCCACCCCCCAGAACACGCCACCCCTCTGCAGACTGAGGGTCTCCAACCAGGACCCACACGTGCAGCTCTCCACCCCCCAGAACATGCCACCCCTCTGCAGACCGAGGGTCTCCAACCAGGACCCACACGTGCAGCTCTCCACCCCCCAGAACACGCCACCCCTCTGCAGACCGAGGGTCTCCAACCAGGACCCACACGTGCAGCTCTCCACCCCCCAGAACACGCCACCCCTCTGCAGACCGAGGGTCTCCAACCAGGACCCACACGTGCAGCTCTCCACCCCCCAGAACATGCCACCCCTCTGCAGACCGAGGGTCTCCAACCAGGACCCACACGTGCAGCTCTCCACCCCCCAGAACACGCCACCCCTCTGCAGACCGAGGGTCTCCAACCAGGACCCACACGTGCAGCTCTCCACCCCCCAGAACACGCCACCCCTCTGCAGACTGAGGGTCTCCAACCAGGACCCACACGTGCAGCTCTCCACCCCCCAGAACACGCCACCCCTCTGCAGACTGAGGGTCTCCAACCAGGACCCACACGTGCAGCTCTCCACCCCCCAGAACATGCCACCCCTCTGCAGACTGAAGGTCTCCAACCAGGACCCACACGTGCAGCTCTCCACCCCCCAGAACACGCCACCCCTCTGCAGACCGAGGGTTTCCAACCAGGACCCACACGTGCAGCTCTCCACCCCCCAGAACATGCCACCCCTCTGCAGACCGAGGGTCTCCAACCAGGACCCACACGTGCAGCTCTCCACCCCCCAGAACATGCCACCCCTCTGCAGACCGAGGGTCTCCAACCAGGACCCACACGTGTCCTTTCAGAAACAGAATCCTCTCCCTCTGGGGAGGGGGGTGTCTGTGCAAGGCAACAGGAAAACACAGTTAATAATTATAGATGACGTATGAGAGAGCACAGGTATGTGAATAACTGAAAGGCAGAAATAACCGTGGCCACGTGGATTGCCTCGGCAACCGGGCAGAGCAGCAGAGAAGACGCACAAGAGTCAAGCTGGGCCGGGCATGGGGATGGGACACACAGCGACGGTGCCCAGGGTCCCATCCGTTCCTGCATCAGAGCCGTGCCCAGTCTCACTGGCTGTGAACTGGACAATGTCCAGACGGAGCTCGGGTCCACGCAGTCTACCTGGGGCCCTGACCTTTTCTCTAGGGGGAAGGGGGTGTCGCCCACCTCACTCCATCGAGCAATGGGTCAAGGTAGGTGGGAGCAAACCCCGGGGTTCCTAGAGCACAGCTCCCACGTGGATGAAGGCTGAGCCCCTGGAAGCTGCCGGACCACGGGGCACGACTGCCAACACCAGGACCCAGTGACCACGGACGGGAAGAGGGGGACGAAGTTCTCCCGTCCTCTGCACAAGAGCTCAGGTTGGGTGACGGATGCAGCCAACGTGCTGGGCCTGAAGCCATCAACCATCCGCCGTCCTCAACACCTTGTTCTGGGCTCTTGATCCCAAGCCCCCTCTTGACCTTGGCTTCCCCGTCTCCCAGCAGATGTCCTGATCGCTCCCGGGCACCGTCCATCTCCCTTTGGCTCTGATGGGATCCCATTCCCCGTCCAGCGGCGTTATCCCCGTGCCCGGTGCATCATGGGTGGTCAGTCGGTGCGTGTGTAAGTCACAAACCCCATATACTCAGACAGTGTCGCCTGTCTTTACACTTGAGCCCACTGACGCCCAGAGAGGGCGAGTTATGTGTCAAGCGCTGCACAGCTTAGAGGCAGACTCTGAACCCAGATCTCCCCTTCTGATTCCTTGACTGCTGGACCCGTTGCTTCTCTGGGGAGACACACGAGGCAGGAAGCCTCCAAGGTAAGGCTTGGGGCTCCTCCACCCCCTCAGATGTCAAAGCCCAGAGCCCCAAGGAAGGGCTGACTGCCTGGTTACAGTGATAAGAGAGCAGAGAGCAGAGCCTCTAGCAGGACAGTGAAGGACCAGGCCTGTCCAGGTGGGCGGCTTTCTCTCCCCAGCCCGGTACAGACCTCAACTGCCAAGGTGCTGCAAGTGGTCGATCCATAAGGCAACTGACAGCAGATGCAAGTGCAGCCCACCTGGGGTGCCATGTGCCCACGGCTGAGAGAGGACACAACCAGCAAAGCAGAGTCAGCGCAGCCCGCAGCTGCCATTTTTCCAGTCCCTGCTCTGGTCCAAGCTGGCCGACGTCTCCTCCCGCACGTCGAGAAATGCTTCAGAAACGCCAAAGGCAGGCGCCCTTGATCACAGCTTTGGCAGGCTGTGCTCCCCCTGCATTTAAGCAACAACCAGGCCCTGAGGCCCGAGGGGAGGTCCAGGGGCCGGGAACCGTGAGGCACCTTTGCGTCCCAGGAGGTCAGTGGGGATAAAGAGAGTTCTGAGCCTCTTCTCCGAGGAAGGCACGATGGGTGGCCGCTGTCCGCAGCTGGAACAGTGGAACCCGTCGGTGGTCGATGGTTACATCTAAGTGCTACCACCACCCTCCCCGGTGGCGGGGCTGAGACGGCCGCTCAAGGCCTCTCCCCTCTCCGATCACGGATATCCAGACGTGCCAGAGATTCCAGCAGGACTTGACAGAACAGGGGACAGGAGACGCCCAGAGACGCGGTGACAGCACAGGCCTTCAAGTCGGACAGAGCTGACCCACCAGCCTTGGCCACGTGGCTGGAGCAAATCAGCCAGGTCTTCCTCATCCGTAAGGTGGGGGCCGGCCCTAGGGCACCCGAGAAGGCGAGAATTTAAAAAGAAATATGTGTAACGCACTTGGCACAGCTGATACTCACTAAATGATCGTTAGCACTGTAACTTCACGTGACTATTAACTCTCAGGGTAAAGGGAAGCTGAGTGCATCATCTGAGATGGCTCCACTCTTGTGTGAGTCTCCTCAGGCCGTAACAAAGGTCCACGGCCCGGGCAGCTTAAACAGCAGACATTCACTGTCTCCAGTCCTGGAGACTGGAATCCGAGATCCAGGTGTGGACAGGGCCGGGTCCTCCTGAGGCCTCTCTCCTCGGCGTGTAGACGGCCATCTTCTCTCTGTGTCCTCACAGGCTTGTCCCTCTGCGCGTGTCTGTGTCCTGACCTCCTCTTCTAATAAGGATATCCGTCCTGTAAGCCACAACTACTAAGCCCATGTGCCACAACTACTGAAGCCAGTGCACCTAGAGCCCACACACCGCAGCGAAGAGCAGCCCCCACTCACTGCAACTAGAGAAAGCCCGCGCGCAGCAATGGAGATCCATTGTGGCCATAAATACATACATACACACATACATACATGCATAAATAAATACATTTATTTTAAAAAAGGATATCAGTCCTTACACATATGACCTCATTTTACCCTAATCACCTCTTTAAAGGTCCCATCTCCAAATACAGTCACATCCGAGGTGCTGGGTGTTAGGGCTTCAGTATATGAATTTGGAGGACACGGTTCAGCCTGTAACAACACCCTCCCTCACAGCGGACCTATGACAACAGCCCCTTGTAAACGACAGGGCAGCATCTACGAGCCTGTTTACAGACATGTCAAACAAAACTATTTTCATGTCATAACTCACATATGTATCCAGTTTTTATGCCATAAGCTTCTTTGCCATAAACATCTTTGCCTCAAGCATTTTTGCCATAAACATTTTCACTGCGTAACTGACTGACTATAAGACAACTTTGCCATGAACAGTAAAATAACTGGATGACAGTTGGGTTTCACCTGCTTGAGAGGCGTCAGATTTTTCTTTGGTTAGCATTATTGACGGCTTTATCAAGCTGACAGATGATGATGATTTGCCCCAAGAGTTGGTTTCTTATTTTGAAACACATTAGATTAGAGGAGAATGAGGCTGAGGGCCTCAGAGACACAGAATTGGACCCACATTTTCCATAGAACTTTAGAACGTCCATCAGCAGGTGTGTGACAGCCTGCCAAGAGCACACAGCAGTGTGGAGACTGGCACTGCATGGTCCAGAGCTAAGGTACAAACACCCATCCTAACGTTTGGAAACTGATATCTCTCTTAACGAAGGAAGACATTTTAGAGAAAAAGAAAAAGTGCCACGCCAAACAAGGAGACGAAATCAACAGGCAAAAAAAACTGTGGAAAATACAATGACCTGGAAGACAAATCAATCCACACACATCTTAAATGTATTCGAATGTTTTCTATTTCACAATAAAGCCTTTTTATTTTGTTTCATTTCTTATGTTTCATTATGACCTTTTTAACGTACCTCTTTTATCTTTTTTTGTTTTATCTTTTACAGCAAAACTGCCCTATAGGCAATTAGTTACACGAAGAAAGTGCAGCAAAGGTGCTTACGGCAAGGAGCTTCAACATGGCGGAAGAGTAAGACATGGAGATTACCTTCCTCCCCACAGATACACCAGAAATACATCTACACGTGGAACAACTCCTACAGAACACCTACTGAATGCTGGCAGAAGACCTCAGACCTCCCAAAAGGCAAGAAACTCCCCACATACCTGGGTAGGGCAAAAGAAAAAAGAATAAACAGAGACAAAAGAATAGGGACGGGACCTGCACCAGTGGGAGGGAGCTGTGAAGGAGGAAAGGTTTCCACACACTAGAAGCCCCTTCCTGGGCGGAGACTGCAGGTGGCGGAGGGGGGAGCTTCGGAGCCGCGGAGGAGAGCGCAGCAACAGGGGTGCGGAGAGATTCCCGCACAGAGGATCGGTGCCGACCGGCACTCACCAGCCTGAGAGGCTTGTCTGCTCACCCGCCGGGGCGGGCGGGGGTTGGGGGCTGAGGCTCGGGCTTTGGTTGGAGCGCAGGGAGAGGACTGGGGTTGGTGGCATGAACACAGCCTGAAGGGGCTAGTGCACCACGGCTACTCGGGAGGGAGTCCGGGAAAACGTCTGGACCTGCCGAAGAGGCAAGAGACTTTTTCTTCCCTCTTTGTTTCCTGGTGCGCGAGGAGAGGGGATTAAGAGTGCTGCTTAAAGGAGCTCCAGAGACGGGCGCGAGCCGCGGCTAAAAGTGTGGACCCCAGAGACGGGCATGAGACGCTAAGGCTGCTGTCGCCGCCACCAAGAAGCCTGTGTGCGAGCACAGGTCACTCTCCACACCCCCTTCCGGGCAGCCTGTGCAGCCCGCCACTGCCAGGGTCCCGGGATCCAGGGACAACTTCCCCGGGAGAACGCATGGCGCACCTCAGGCTGGTGCAACGTCACACTGGCCTCTGCTGCCGCAGGCTCGCCCCACATCCACACCCCTCCCTCCCCCTGGCCTGAGTGAGCCAGAGCCCCCGAATCAGCGGCTCCTTTAACCCCGTCCTGTCTGAGCGAAGAACAGACGCCCTCCAGCAACCTACACGCAGAGGCGGGTCCAAATCCAAAGCTGAACCCCAGGAGCTGTGAGAACAAAGAAGAGAAAGGGAAATCTCTCCCAGCAGCCTCAGGAGCAGCAGATTAAATCTCCACAATCAACTTAATGTGCCCTGCATCTGTGGAATACCTGAATAGACAATGCATCATCCCAAATTGAGGAGGTGGACTTTGGGAGCAACGATATTATTTTTTTCTGTATTTCTCTTTTTGTGATTGTGTATGTGTGTGCTTCTATGTGTGATTTTGTCTGTATAGCTTTGCTTTTACCATTTGTCCTAGGGTTCTGTCTGTCTGGTTTTGTTTTTTGTTTTGGTTTTTTTTTTAGTATAGTTTTTAGCACTTGTTATCATTGGTGGATTAGTTTTTTGGTTTGGTTGCTCTCTTCTTTCTTTCTTTCTTTTTTTATTACTTTAAAAAACTTTTTAATATTTTTTTTATTTTAATAACTTTATTTTATTTTCATCTGCTTTCCTTCTTTCTTTTTTTTCCTCCCTTTTATTCTGAGCAGTGTGGACAACAGGTTCTTGGTGCTGCAGCCAGAAGTCACGGCTGTGCCTCTGAGGTGGCATAGCCAAGTTCAGGACACTGGTCCACAAGAGACCTCCCAGCTCCTCGTAATATCAAATGCTGAAAATCTCCCAGAGATCTCCATCTCAACGCCAAGACCCAGCTCTACTCAACGACCAGCAAGCTACACTGCAGGACAACCTACGCCAAACAACTAGCAAGACAGGAACACAGCCCCAACCATTAGCACACAGGCTGCCTAAAATCATAATAAGGCCACAGACACCCCAAAACACACCACCAGACGTGGACCTGCCCACCAGAAAGACAAGATCCAGCCTCATCCACCGGAACACAGGCACTAGTCCCCTCCACCAGGAAGCCTACACAACCCACTGAACCAACCTTAGCCACTGGGGACAGACAGCAAAAACAACGGGAACCATGAAGCTGCAGCCTGCAAAAAGAAGTCCCCAAACACAGTAAGTTAAGCAAAATGAGAAGACAGAAAAACACACAGCAGATGAAGGGGCAAGGCAAAAACCCACCAGATCTAATAAATGAAGAGGAAATAGGCAGTCTACCTGAAAAAGATTTCAGAATAATGATAGTAAAGATGATCCAAAATCTTGGAAATAGAATGGAGAAAATACAAGAAATGTTTAACAAGGACCTAGAAGAACTAAAGAGCAAACAAACAGTGATGAACAACACAATAAATGAAATTAAAAATTCTCTAGAAGAAGTCAAGAGCAGAATAACTGAGGCAGAAAAAACGAATAAGTGACCTGGATTATAAAATAGTGGAAATAACTACTGCAGAGCAGAATAAAGAAAAAAGAATGAAAAGAACTGAGGACAGTCTCAGAGACCTCTGGGACAACATTAAACACACCAACATTCGAGTAATAGGGGTCCCAGAAGAAGAAGAGAAAAAGAAAGGGACTGAGAAAATATTTGAAGAGGTTATAGTTGAAGACTTCCCTAATATGGGAAAGGAAATAGTTAATCAAGTCCAGGAAGCAGAGAGAGTCCCATACAAGATAAATCCAAGGAGAAACATGCCAAGACACACATTAATCAAACTATCAAAAATTAAATACAAAGAAAAAATATTAAAAACAGCAAGGGAAAAGCAACAAATAACACACAAGGGAATCCCCATAAGGTTAACAGCTGATCTTTCAGCAGAAACTCTACAAGCCAGAAGGGAGTGGCAGGACATATTTAAAGTGATGAAGGAGAAAAACCTACAACCAAGATTACCCTACCCAGCAAGGATCTCATTCAGATTTGACGGAGAAATTAAAACCTTTACAGACAAGCAAAAGCTAAGAGAATTCAGCACCACCAAACCAGCTTTACAACAAATGCTAAAGGAACTTCTCTAGGCAGGCAACACAAGAGAAGGAAAAGACCTACAATAACAAACCCAAAATAATTAAGAAAATGGTAATAGGAACATACATATCGATAATTACCTTCAATGTAAATGGATTAAATGCTCCAACCAAAAGACACAGACTGGTTGAATGGCTACAAAAACAAGACCCATATATATGCTGTCTACAAGAGACCACTTCAGACCTAGGGACACATACAGACTGAAAGTGAGGGGATGGAAAAAGATATTCCATGCAAATGGAAATCAAAAGAAAGCTGGAGTAGCAATTCTCGTATCAGACAAAATAGACTTTAAAACAAAGACTATTACAAGAGACAAAAAAGGACACTACGTAATGATCAAGGGATCAATCCAAGAAGAAGATATAACAATTGTAAATATTTATGCACCCAACATAGGAGCACCCCCATACATAAAGCAAATACTAACAGCCATAAAAGGGGAAATCGACAGTAACACAATCATAGTAGGGGACTTTAACAGCCCATTTTCACCAATGGACAGATCATCCAAAATGAAAATAAATAAGGAAACACAAGCTTTAAATGATACATTAAACAAGATGGACTTAATTGATATTTATAGAACATTCCATCCGAAAACAACAGAATACACATTTTTCTCAAGTGCTCATGGAACATTCTCCAGGATAGATCATATCTTGGCTCACAAATCAAGCCTTGGTAAATTTAAGAAAATGGAAATTGTATCAAGCATCTTTTCTGACCACAACGCTATGAGGCTAGATATCAATTAAAAGGGAAAACATCTGTAAAAAATACAAACACATGGAGGCTAAACAATACACTACTTAATAACCAAGAGATCACTGAAGAAATCAAAGAGGAAATCAAAAAATACCTAGAAACAAATGACAATGAAAACACGACGACCCAAAACCTATGGGATGCAGCAAAAGCAGTTCTAAGAGGGAAGTTTATAGCAATACAATCCTACCTTAAAGAAACAAGAAACATCTCGAATAAACAAACTAACCTTACACCTAAAGCAATTAGAGAAAGAAGAACAAAAAAACCCCCAAGTTAGCAGAAGGAAAGAAGTCATAAAGATCAGATCAGAAATAAATGAAAAAGAAATGAAGGAAACGATAGCAAAGATCAATAAAACTAAAAGCTGGTTCTTTGAGAAGATAAACAAAATTGATAGACCATTAGCCAGACTCATCAAGAAAAAAACGGAGAAGACTCAAATCAATAGAATTAGAAATGAAAAAGGAGAAGTAACAACTGACACTGCAGAAATACAAAGGATCATGATATATTACTACAAGCAACTATATGCCAATAAAATGGACAACCTGGAAGAAATGGACAAATTCTTAGAAATGTACAACCTTCCAAGACTGAACCAGGAAGAAGTAGAAAATATGAACAGACCAATCACAAGCACTGAAATTGAAACTGTGATTAAAAATCTTCCAAAAGGTCTTCCCTGGTGGTTTAGTGGTTGAGAGTCCACCTGCCAATGCAGGGGACACGGGTTCGTGCCCCGGTCCGGGAGGATCCCACATGCCGCGGAGCGGCTGGGCCTGTGAGCCATGGCCGCTAAGCCTGCGCGTCCAGAGCCTGTGCTCTGCAACAGGAGAGGCCATAGCAGTGAGAGGCCCGCGTACCACAAAAAAAAAAAAAAAAATCTTCCAACAAACAAAAGCCCAGGACCAGATAGATGGCTTCACAGGAGAGTTCTATCAAACATTTAGAGAAGAGCTAATACCTATCCTTCTCAAACTCTTGCAAAACATAGCAGAGGGAGGAACACTCCCAAATTCATTCTACGAGGCCACCATCACCCTGATACCAAAACCAGACAAAGATGTCACAAAAAAAGAAAACTACAGGCCAATATCACTGATGAAAATAGATGCAAAAATCCTCAACAAAATACTAGCAAACAGAATCCAACAGCACATTAAAAGGATCATACACCATGATCAAGTGGGACTTATCCCAGAGATGCAAGGATTCTTCAATATACGCAAATCAATCAATGTGATAGACCATATTAACAAACTGAAGGAGAAAAACCATATGATCACCTCAATAAATGCAGAGAAAGCTTTTGACAAAATTCAACACCCATTTATGATAAAAACCCTCCAGAAGGTAGGCATAGAGGGAACCTTACTCAACATAATAAAGGTCATATATGACAAACCCACAGCCAACATCGTCCTCAATGGTGAAAAACTGAAACCATTTCCAGTAAGATCAGGAACAAGACAAGGTTGCCCACTCTCACCACTATTGTTGAACATAGTTTTGGAAGTTTGAGCCACAGCAATCAGAGAAGAAAAAGAAATAAAAGGAATCCAAATTGGAAAAGAAGAAGTAAAGCTGTCACTGTTTGCAGATGACATGATACTATATGTAGAAAATCCTAAAGATGCTACCAGAAAACTAGTAGAGCTAATCAATGAATTTGGTAAAGTAGCAGGATACAAAATTAATGCACAGAAATCTCTTGCATTCCTGTACACCAATGATGAAAAATCTGAAAGTGAAATTAAGAAAACACTCCCATTTACCATTGCAACAAAAAGAATAAAATATTTAGGAATAAACCTACCTAAGGAGACAAATTATGCATAAAATATAAGACACTGATGAAAGAAATTAAAGATGATAAACATAGATGGAGAAATACACCATGTTCTTGGATTGGAAGAATCAACACTGTGAAAATGACTATACTATCCAAAGCAATCTACAGATTCAGTGCAATCCCTATCAAACTACCACTGGCATTTTTCACAGAACTAGAACAAAAAATTTCACTATTTGTATGGAAACCCAAAAGACCCCGAATAGCCAAAGCAATCTTGAGAAAGAAATACGGAGCTGGAGGAATCAGGCTCCCTGACTTCAGACTATACTACAAAGCTACAGTAATCAAGACGATATGGTACTGGCACAAAAACAGAAATATAGATCAGTGGAACAGGATAGAAAGCCCAGAGATAAACCCACGAACATATGGTCACCTTATCTTTGATTAAGGAGGCAGGAATACACAATGGAGAAAAGACAGCCTCTTCAATAAGTGGTGCTGGGAAAACTGGACAGCTACACGGAAAAGAATGAAATTAGAATACTCCCTAACACCATCCACAAAAATAAACTCAAAATGGATTAAAGACCTAAATGTAAGGCCAGACACTATCAAACTCTTAAAGAAAAACATAGGCAGAACACTCTATGACATAAATCACAGCAAGATCCTTTTTGACCCACCTCCTAGAGAAATGGAAATAAAACCAAAAATAAACAAATGGGACTTAATGAAATATAAAAGCTTTTGCACAGCAAAGGAAACCATAAACAAGACGAAAAGACAATCCTCAGAACGGGAGAAAATATTTGCAAATGAAGCAACTGACAAAGGATTAATCTCCAAAATTTACAAGCAGCTCATGCAGCTCAATATCAAAGAAACAAACAACCCAATCCAAAAATGGGCAGTAGACCTAAATAGACATTTCTCCAAAGAAGATATACAGATTGCCAACAAACACATGAGAGAATGCTCAACATCATTAATCATTAGAGAAATGCAAATCAAAACTACAGTGAGATATCATCTCACACCGGTTAGAATGGCCATCATCAAAAAATCTACAGACAATAAATGCTGGAGAGGGTGTGGAGAAAAGGGAACCCTCTTGCACTGTTGGTGGGAATGTAAATTGATACAGCCACTATGGAGAACAGTATGGAGGTTCCTTAAAAAACTAAAAATAGAACTACCATACGACCCAGCAATCCCACTACTGGGCATATACCCTGAGAAAACCGTAATTCCAAAAGAGTCATGTACCAAGATGTTCATTGCATCTCTATTTACAATAGCCAGGACATGGAAGTAACCTAAGTGTCCATCAACAGATGAATGGATAAAGAACATGTGGCACATATATACAATGGAGTATTATACTCAGCCATAAAAAGAAACGAAATTGAGTTATTTGTAGTTAGGTGGATACACCTAGAGTCTGTCATACAGAGTGAAGTCAGAAAGAGAAAAACAAATACCGTATGCTAACACATATATATGGAATCTAAAAAAAAAAAAAAAAAAAAAGAAGAAAAGAAAATGTTCAGAAGAACCTAGGGGCAAGATGGGAATAAAGACTCAGACCTACTAGAGAATGGACTTGAGGATACAGGGAGGGGGAAGGGTAAGCTGGGACAAAGTGAGAGAGTGGCATGGACATATATACACTACCAAACATAAAATAGATAGCTAGTGGGAAGCAGCCGCATAGCACAGGGAGATCAGCTCAGTGCTTTGTGACCACCTAGAGGGGTGGGATAGGGAGGGTGGGAGGGAGGAAGACGCAAGAGGGAAGAGATATGGGGACATATGTATATGTATAACTGATTCACTTTGTTTTAAAGCAGAAACTAACACACCATTGTAAAGCAATTATACTCCAATAAAGATGTTTAAAAAAAAAAAAGATGCTTATGGCAAGAGTACCAAGAACCACCTACGTGAACCCTCACCCTAATCGCTGGCTGGAATCTAGTCCCCCTGAATGGAACAGGACAACACTGAGAGCTCCCAACCTGCACCCAGAACTCGAAATTTCACGAAGGTGTCATAAGTAAAAAGAAACTCGAGGCAAGGGTTAATGGGACAGGCTGCACCAGCTTAAATGGAAGAGTCTTGCTTTCATCAGGAAAATTACTTAATCAATCCACGTTTACACTTTCTGCTTTCAGTCATTACTAGAATGTTCACTTGCAAATGCAAATTGCAAGGCAACCTGTACTCATTAGGGCTTTCTTTTTCCGAGAGTTTTTATCAAGCCATCACGAGGCTATCGGCTCATAAACGTGACAGGAGAAAGCAAGACCCAGAGAAGGCAATCAAGCCTGCCTAATTAAATCGTCTGCAGGGTGCCCGAGGAAATAACTAATAACTAAAATAATAACTATATAACTAGTATAATAATATAACTAGTATAATAACTAATAACTAGTGTATGAACAGTCTCTGCCAAAGGTAAACATGCAATTCAAACAAAAGCAGAGTAGCTCAACCTTCCTTACTACCTTAGACAACTCTGGAGAACCGAACCTGGTTATTCGGAAAGTACTAGCAAAAGAACAAGGGAGGAATAAAATCCTTCTCACGGTTGCCTTGTCAGGTGCACATAGAGACAGATGCCTCCAGGTGATGCCGAGAGGTAAGATGGGCACCGAGGCTGTGCCGAAGCCAGGCGCCTCCGCCACGTTACGCTCAACTCACAGGAGCTGCTGGGATCCGAAATGATGGCGATTCTCACAGGAGGGTGCTGGGAGGGCTTCCGGCCTGGCATTCTAGCCTGCGGATCCTGGGGCCGCCTCCCCACAGCCCTGCAGCAATTCCAAGTCAAAGGGGACTTAACTTTTTGCCACTTTTTTGCCAGAAAGGTAAACCCACTTCCTGGGTTTACCTACTGTCCACAGAGCTATTCCACATCCCACAGCTGGACCTGGAGCAAGAGTCTTCCTGACCCGACACAATGGAGGTGCCGGGATCGCCATCACACGGGAGAACTGTGCCTTGGACATACCTGCCGCTTCTCCAAGGTCAAAGGGCACCAGAGTCCCGGTCCAGCTCGCCATCAGCATCCCCCTGGATGCCACTGCCTCCTGCAGTGAGCCCTCGGCCTGGAGGTCTCTGTCCCTTTCTTGGCCCCTTGGTGCCCGTAGTAGTTTGCTCGGGCTGCCGACACAAAGCACTCCAGATGGGGTGACAACAGACATTTACTGCCTCTCAGCTTTGGGGCTGCAAGTCCAAGATCCAGGTGTCGGGAGGGTGGGTTCCGTGTGGGATCTGCCAGAGAAGGAGCTGCTGCAGGCCTCTCTCCTTGGCTGTGGATGGCCGTCTTCATGTTCACGCGCCTCCTCCCCGTGTGCATGTCTGTCTTCAAGTCACACTGGATTTAGGGCTCATCCTAGTGACCTCATTTTACCTTACTCACCTCTTTAAAGGACCAGCTCAAATACAGCAATGTGGTACTTTAGTCGCAGTATTCTGGGACACTGGGGGTTGGGACACCAACGCTTGAATTTGGGGGAAACAGCTCAGCCCCTGACAGCACCATCGCTGGAGTGGCCAGGCCAAGAGCACCATCGTTTCTGTGTTACAAGGAAATCACGGCACAGAGAGAACCCCAAAGCCTTACAACACCAGATAGATCCCCACCAACTCCGGGGTGGGTGGGGAATGGGAAGGGTGGGTGTCCAGGCAATTCACGGGAAAAGCTTTCCCCAAGTGGCCATCAGGCTGCATCTGAGATCTGTCTGCAGGTGGCTGGGCCTCAGGTGCAACTAAGAGGCAGGCGGCTGTCGGCACTGGCGTGGTCCCTGGGCCCCAGCACAGCGCTGGGGGGTCAGGGCTGAGATTCGACTTGGGAACCCCGCAGGGGTGTGGGGAGGGGGCACGCCGCATCTGCTGCAGCCCCCCCACTCTCTACCTTCAACTATTCACAAATGATCTCATGCCCCAACGTTACTCACTCCTTGGTCTTCTTTGAATCACCTCCCTTTTCTAAACTCTAATTTTATTTAAAAAGAAAACCCAGAATCACGCCAGTAAACATGACTTAACTGCTGGAGCCAAAAGGCAGAGCAGGACGGGACCGGAGCGGATTTCAAGGAGAGGACAGTATAGAACTCTGGGCCCAATAAAGTTATAGGAAGCTACATGCAGGTGTGAAGGATCTGATGACATGGCCATAAATTGTCTTCAGAGCCAAGCTGGACATAATTTAAACGTCTTAGGGGAGCCCAAGAAATGAAAAACAGCACGAAGCCATTGAGGGAGTTGGCGACAAATTTCCTTACGAGCTAGGATGGCAGATTCAAAGCATTAAGAAGCATCCAGGCTTCTGTGCTTGAGCAGGGCCCTGGGCTGCTGGGCTGCAGGACCGAGGCCTTGTACGTCAGGGAGGACTGGACAAAGCCACACAGGTCCTGGTCCCAGCC
Organism: Orcinus orca; assembly: GCF_937001465.1. Lineage (NCBI taxonomy): Eukaryota > Metazoa > Chordata > Mammalia > Artiodactyla > Delphinidae > Orcinus > Orcinus orca. The sequence goes on along the minus strand of NC_064566.1, from coordinate 2,715,099 downwards.
AGACGCCCTGGGAGATGGCCAAGCCCAGGCCTGAGACTAAAGGACCGCATTGCCAACTGGTCTGATTCCTTCATGGGTCGATGCTCTGTAACCCCAAGAAGCCTTAAACCTAAGGGCGACATCAAAAAAGACACCAAAAGCACCTCACTAGGATTACACGTTAAATCCAGCAATAAGGTTTCACTTTTACACCCTGTACCTGTTTATACTTGTTATCCTGGTCAAAATAGGCAACAGAATGGCAGATTCAGAAATAAGACTTTACACCCAATAGAATTTTTAAGAAAGTTGAAAATTCTCTAGAATGTTTTAGAGGATGTAAGAGTCCCGGATTTTCAATATAATTAGGTTATGCTTTACTAGTGAAAGTAATAAAATAATTACTTTCATCCCCGAGGCAGAATTTTTTGTTAGAATTCATGGGCATTTGAGTTTGTGAGATCCCACTGCTATCAAAGGCCCACTCTTCTTAAGGGATTATAAAATCAACTAGATTCATAAATAACAGCTGTAAATCAAATTCATGAGCTTCAGGGAAGTCAAGTCTTTGGGTTGGTACCTTGAATAAACTTAATATTAATTCTAAAATCACAAGTAACCCAAAGTTCTCTTTGCTACATGAGAAACCTCTGGGGCAAAGTGGGAGATTCACATGGGCATAGCGCTTGTCATCAAGCCAGCTGCTGACTGAAAAAAAAAAATGTACAGGGCTTCCCTGGTGGCGCAGTGGTTGAGAGTCCGCCTGCCGATGCAGGGGACACGGGTTCGTGCCCCGGTCCGGGAAGATCCCACATGCCGCGGAGCAGCTGGGCCCGTGAGCCATGGCCGCTGAGCCTGCGCGTCCGGAGCCTGTGCTCCGCAGCGGGAGATGCCGCAACAGTGAGAGGCCCGCGTACCGCAAAAAAAAAAAAAAAAAAAAAATGTACGATGTAAAAGTTGAGAATTATGTTTTATTCTGTGGACAAAACTGAGGACTTAAGCCCCAGATACAGCATCTCAGATAACTCCGAGGGGCCGCTCTGAAGAGGTAAGGGAGAAACCAGGACATACAGGAGTTTTTGCAACAAAGACCAGGTGGCGGGAACATCAAAAGACGACTGTTAATTAAAGGGAAACCAGGCATCTCAAGTTAAGGAATTTACCACTTTTCTATGTATGGGAAGATGCAAGAGTCTGGGCTCCCTGAAATCATTCCTCTGACGTGCACCTCTGCTATCTGGGGCCCATATCCTGTGCTTTTTCATCCTGAGTCTCCTCAGGGTAGGGGCAGGGCGTGGCTGCAGGGGGCATCCTGTTTCCATCCTGAGCTCCCTCAGGACTCACCACTGGGGGCGGCTGTAATGTGATGGCCTGATGGCTGCAACATCGTTTGTTTACCGATAGGGCAGTCAACATTTTTTCACTGACAGCCATAGAAAGAGATGTGAAGGTTATTCATCCAGCCCAGAACTCCAGCCCAGCCAGGCTCTCAGCCTGCCTCTGGCTCCTTCTGCTAAAAAAGGAAGATCAGTGAGTTACTAAGAAGTCTCAAAGGCTCCCTGGCATGACAAACCAGGACTCTCCCAGCGATCACTCAGAAGGATCCAACCTCTCGTTCTCACAACTATTTTTTTGTGTGTGTGTGGTACACGGGCCTCTCACTGTCGTGGCCTCTCCCGTCGCGGAGCACAGGCTCTAGAGCACAGGCTCAGTAGTTGTGGCGGACGGGCTTAGTTGCTCCGCGGCATGTGGGATCTTCCCGGACCGGGGCACAAACCCGCGTCCCCTGCATCGAGCAGGCGGACTCTCAACCGCTGCGCCACCAGGGAAGCCCTCGCGACTATCTCTCGAGCACCGTCTTTATGCCCAGCTCTCTGCCTAGGTGCTTCGGACACATCATTGACCAAAACCAACTAAAATCCCTGCCCCGGAGAGCTTCCCTTCCACTGGGAATGTTAACAGAATTAAACGGAGAACAGATTTTTAGCTGCGTCGAATGAAAAAAATGCACAACCTAAAAGCTGAGAATTACGCTTTATTGGGCTGATTTTCTGAGGCCTTCAAGCCCAGCGGACAACAGCCTCTCAGACAGCTCGGAGGGACGGCGCTGAGAAGTCAGAATATTTAGGGGTTTTTGCAACAAAGACCAGGTAGTCGGAACATCACAAGACTACCGTTAATTAAGGAAAACCAGACATCTCAAGTTAGTGAATTTAGCACTTTTCTATGCACCGGAAGATGCAAGAGTCTGGGCTCACGGAAATCATTTCTTTGATATAAGCTTAGCTCTCTAGGGCCAGTATCCCGTTCGTTCCCATCCTGAGTTCCCTCAGGGCTCAATACCAGGGGCAGCTCTACTGGCTTGTTGGCTGCAACATCCTTTGTTTACTAATAGGGAAGCAACATTTTTCATTCACAGTTAGCACCTGAGTCAGGGCTCTCCAGGACTGCATAATGGGACCGGCAGAGTCACTGCACCCATCTGAGCAAAGGGCTGGGCCAGCCCAGGCTGGGAAGGGGACGGGTCAGGTTGAGGGCTGGGCCACAGGCCCATGACCCACCCTCCGTCGGGCCACTGGAGCCAGGTCTGGGGTGTGCAGTGTTCACAGACCGTCTTGCTCCCTCTGTCTCTCCATCTGGGCAAATCCCACCTGCTCAACTGGACAATAAATCCCGAGGCCAGAGACCCTGTCCGTCTTAGACATCGTCTCCATCCTCTAAAGGGCACCCCGGTGGGCATTCTATGAATAACTGTTGGTTAAGTGGCAGGAAATTTCTGAGCCATGTCTCCACACCTGTGCAGCCCAAGGAAAGGGCATTTAAAGCAACGAGACTTAATCACCGGCCACGAGAGGCGGGTGGAGGACCCCTGCTGTGAACTCCAAAGTCAGAGCAAGTTCAAACATGGTGACAACGATGGGGACAACGTCCAGCGAGTCCCAGCTGACCGAGCACCAATCTGGTCACTGCCCCACATCAGCTTCACACCAAGCCTTCCAGGATGGAGACGTGAGTTTGCATTTTGGCCTTTCTACGTTATGAATTCTGCGGGTGACCCGAGCAGAGTGGACGCTAGGGCTGCCTGCACGGCATCGGAACCCCGCTGGGGTCACACCTCGTGCAGGGAGCCTGCAGGCGCTGGCTGAGGAGTCACGTGTTAGGTTAGGAGACGTCTCTAAGAAAGAGCACGGGAAACAGATGCCCTCTTCCTTAGGACCTTGTCTGGAACACTCCACCCTCTCACTACCAGTCTTTGACCTTGGACAGAAAGGGACCCTGGCTGGCCCTGGACTCCATTCCATCCCCATGCCGATCCTGACCACGGCTTACTCTGAGCCAGAGTCAGAAAGCCAGAACTCTTGGTCCAGCAGACCTTCTTAACTGAAAAAAAAAAAAAAATGCACAACCTAAAAGTTGAGAATTATGTTTTATTTGGTGGACTTGCTGGGGACTTAAGTCTGGAAAACAGCCTCTCAGAGGACGCAGGGAGGAACTAGGATATACAGGAGTTTTTGCAACAAAACCAGGTAATTGAAACATCAGAAGATCACTGTTGATCAAAGAAAAACCAGACATCTCAAGTTAATGAACTTAGCACTTTGTATGGAAAGACGCAAGAGTCTGGGCTCATTGGAATCGTTCCTCTGATGTGCACCTCAGCTCTCGAGGGCCAGGATCCTGCTTTTCTCCATCCTGAGTCCCCTCAGGGTGCACAGTTGGGAGCGGCGACACTTTTCGTCCACCAAGTCCCTGTGTGAAATCTGAAACTGCCATGAGTAGCTCTGGAGCCGTCAGTGGTGGCTGCGGCTTCCACCCCCGAACGTCCCGCGGTAGGCTTAACCTGCTGGGCTCAGAGCTGTCTGTGACACCCCACCAGCACTGGCGCTTACGCACCACTTCCCCGAATTCCACCCTGTTGTTCTGCCTCGGCCACCTGCCCACCCCACCACGACAGACGCGCAGCCCATGCCCCTTTGTGTGTCACCCTCGGGGACCAGCCTTGGTATGGCCACTTGCTGTGTGACTTAGAGAAAGTCCCTGGACCTCTCTGAACCTTTGCTCCTTCACCTGTCACATGAAGCTGTAGTTCTCATTTTCCCAAGTAATTTACGGTTACATCAGACAATCTCTGCGCACTCACTTTGTAAACTACAACTACGACACAAGTTCTGTTTCTGGTTAAAACACAAAGGCCACCACGGAAGTCAGACTCAAGTAAATGTCGAAGAGTTGATGAAAACAAGCTGCCTCGGGAGGGAGAGGAGGACAGTGTGACCACCAGCGACGGTCCCTAGTGCCAACCCCGCAAGAATGCCTCCAAAGCAGGTCGGGTCACCTGCAACCATGGAAGGACCTCACGCCTGGCTGGGCGGAATTCCAATCCCCTGAGGCTGGAAGAGACAGCCCACGACCCGCTCCAGGATGAGCTGACCTCGGGGGAAGGGCTGCATGAGTCGGTGTGATTGGGGACAGCGTCACAGGCACCAAGGATGTGAGAAAACAGCAAAAGGCCAGGCGGGAAAGCCAGCCCCCGGCAGAGAGAACGGCTTTGACTTCAAAAGAGATTATCCATCCATTCATCTGTCGATGGACACTTGGGTTGCTTCCATGTCCTGGCTATTGTAAATAGTGCTGCAGTGAACACTGTGGTACATGACTCTTTTTGAATTACGGTTTTCTCAGGGTATATGCCCAGTAGTGGGATTGCTGGGTCGTATGGTAGTTCTATTTGTAGTTTTTTAAGGAACCTCCATACTGTTCTCCATAGTGGCTGTACCAATTCCCATTCCCACCAGCAGTGCAAGAGGGATCCCTTTTCTCCACACCCTCTCCAGCATTTATTGTCTGTAGATTTTTTGATGATGGCCATTCTAACCGGTGTGAGATGATATCTCACTGTAGTTTTGATTTGCATTTCTCTAATGATTAATGATGTTGAGTATTCTCTCATGTGTTTGTTGGCAGTCTGTATATCTTCTTTGGAGAAATGTCTATTTAGGTCTTCTGCCCATTTTGGGGTTGTTTGTTTTTTTGATATTAAGCTGCATGAGCTGCTTGTAAATTTTGGAGATTAATCCTTTGTCAGTTGCTTCGTTTGCAAGTATTTTCTCCCGTTCTGAGGGTTGTCTTTTCATCTTGTTTATGGTTTCCTTTGCTGTGCAAAAGCTTTTACATTTCATTAGGCCCCATTTGTTTATTTTTATTTCCATTTCTCCAGGAGGTGGGTCAAAAAGGATCTTGCTGTGATTTATGTCATAGAGTGTTCTGCCTATGTTTTCATCTAAGAGTTTTCTAGTGTCTGGCCTTACATTTAGGTCTTTTTTTTTTTTAATTATTTATTTATTTGGCTGTGTTGGGTCTTTGTTGCTGCACGCGGGCCTTCTCTAGTTGCGGTGAGCAGGGCTACTCTTTGTTGCGGTGCACAGGTTTCTCATTGCTGTGGCTTCTCTTGTTGCGGAGCAAGGGCTCTGGGTGCGCAGGCTTCAGTAGTTGTGGCACGCGGGCTCTAGAGCGCAAGCTCAGTAGTTGTGGTGCACGGGCTTAGCTGCTCCGCGGCATGTGGGATCTTCCCGGACCAGGGCTCGAACCCGTGTCCCCTGCATTTGGCAGGAGGATTCTTAACCACTGCGCCACCAGGGAAGTCCCACATTTAGGTCTTTAATCCATTTTGAGTTTATTTTTGTATATGGTGTTAGGGAGTGTTCTAATTTCACACTTTTACACCTAGCGGTCCAGTTTTCCCAGCACCACTTATTGAAGAGGCTATCTTTTCTCCATTGTTTTAAAAAAAAAAAGTAAATCAACTAAAATCTCGGGATTCCATGAGGTGAAAAGTAATAAACACACAGATTAAATGGGAAAACCAGGAGTCCAGAGATATAATCAATATCAAATAAAGATAATCTGAACATGCTTAAAAAAAAACACAGATTGTTCTTCCTAAACACAGGCAGGCAGTTTTGTTTTCTTGTTTGTTTGTCCGTTTTTTAAGACTGTTATTTTTTTTTTTTAGCAGTTTTAGGTTCACAGCAAAATTGAAGGGAAGGTACAGAGACCCCCATGTGCCTCCTGCCCCAACACATCCCCCACTGCCAACATCCCCGCCAGAGTGATCTGTTTTCCTACAACTGATGAACCTGTATTGACACGTCACCGTCACCCAGAGCTCACAGTTTAAATTAGGGCTCACCCTCGGTGTTGTACATTCTGTGGGTCTGACAGGCATATAATGGCATGTATCCACCCCTGCAGAACCATGAAGAGCATTTCCACTGCCCTAATAACCCTCTGCGCTTCACCTGTTCATCCCTCCCCACACCCACAGCCCTGGCAACCAAATGATGTTTTCACTGGCTCCACAGTTTGACCTTTTCCAGAATCTCATATAGTTGGAAGCATACAGCGTGCAGCCTTTTCAGCCTGGCTTACTTTCACACAGTCCTGTGCATTGAAGGTTCCTCCCTGTCTTTTCATGGCTGATCGCTCGTTTCTTTTCAGTGCTATTATTATATTATTCAATATTCTATCACCCGGATGGACCACAGTTTATTTATCCATCCACCTACTGAAGGGCATCTCGTGGCTTCCAATTTTTGGCCATCATAAATAACGTTCTAGAAACATCCGTGTGCAGGTTTTCGTGTGGACACAAGTTTTCCACTCCTCTGGGTAAATACCAAGGAATAAAGCTGCTGGGTCACACGGTAAGAGTGCGTGTCGTGTTGTAAGAAACCACTAAACTGGCTTCCAAAGTGGCGGCAGCATTTTGCAGCCCCACCAGCAGCAACGAGAGTTTCTGTTGTTCCACGTCCTCTCCAGTATCTGATGTTAATGTTCCGGATTCTGGCCCTTCTGCGAGGTGTGTTGTGGTATTCAGGGTTTTTTGTTTTTGTTTTTTAGCCATTTGTAATATGGAAATAAAATTCATCATTTAAAGGGTACAATTCGGTGGTTTTTAGCTATGCTGTACAAACATCACCAGTATCTAATTCCAGGCCATTTTTGTCATCCCAAATGGAAACCCCATGCCAATTAGGGGTCACTCCCCCTTCCTTCCTCCTCCAAATAGCACCGACGCCCCCAGCCAAGCCTGCCCCTGGCCACCATGAATCCAATTTCTGTTTCTGGGGATTTGCCCATTCACTGCACTTCACATGAATGGAATCACACAATGTGTGGCCTTTTATGTCTGGCTTCTTTGACTCGGCATAACGTTTTAGAGGTTCGTCCATGTTGTGGCGTGTGTCCGGGCTTTATTCCTTTTCACGGGTGAATAATATTCCCTCGTATGGATGGGCCGCATGTGTTTATCCATTCATCTGTTGATGGCCATCTGGGCTCTTTACACGTTGGAGCTATTGTAAATAACGCTGCCGTGAGCGGTCACATGTGTCCACGTCTCTTCCAGATTCCATGAGGTGAAACACAGGCAGGCAGTTTTTCTTGTTTGTTTGTCCATTTTTTAAGACTTTTTTTTTTTTTTAGCAGTTTTAGGTTCACCCTCGGGGACATATGTAGACATATGTGAACACGTGTTCATGTCTCTTGGGTACGTGCCCAGGAGTGGAACTGTTGGGTCATCTGACAGCTCTCTGTTTAACTCTTTGAGGACCCGCGGCCTGTTCTCTGCAGTGGGTGGCCATGTTTTCATCAGTGTCACCGGCGTGGCTAGAACAGTCACTCTCTTTCGTCGGTTGTCGTTCTGTCTTCAAGCTCCTTACCCCTGTACTTATCCAGAATCACCCCTATTCTACCAATAAGGGAACAGAGACATAAAGAGAGAGAAAAACTTCCTAAACCAGAGAGCTAAGACACGGGAGAACCAAGATGTGACCCTGGACCCTCTCCGAACCACTGCTGGCAGTGAAGGGTGAACACAGAGGGCCTGGGCTGTCCAAACCCTGGCTGGGCTCCTGGGAGGGCACCTCTGAGTCCTTGGAATGTCCTCCTAAGAAGAGTGATTTTGTTTATAGGCTGCCCTGAGCCACATCAGGTCATTTACACTGAGAACGTGATTTATGGTAGGGGGGCCTTGGCCTTGACCTCTGGGGGGGCTGGAGACTAAGGTCAGCCTGTAGGTGGTCAGCCACGCCTATGTGAGCCCCTGGACTCTGGGCTGCAAGGCGTGTCCCTAATTGGCAGTAGTAGCTCATGTGTGTCATCACACAAGGTTTCTGGAAGAATCAACTGCTGTTTGTAAGTCTCCAGTGGGACAGGCCAGCTGGGAGCTGGTGCCTGGTCTCTCCTGGACCCTGGCCCACGAGCCTTTACAACAGCTGAATGTCATCTGTATCCTTTCCAACGAAGTGTAACTATAATACTGATAGCTTGGGCTTCCCTGGTGGCGCAGTGGTTGAGGGTCCGCCTGCCGATGCAGGGGACACGGGTTCGTGCCCCGGTCCGGGAGGATCCCACGTGCCGCGGAGCGGCTGAGCCCGTGCGCCATGGCCGCTGAGCCTGCGCGTCCGGAGCCTGTGCTCCGCAACGGGAGAGGCCATAACAGTGAGAGGCCCGCGTGCGGCAAAAAAAAAAATCCTGATAGCTTGGTTGAGTCCTGTGAGTCCTTCTAGAGAATCACCGAACATGTGGATGGTCTGGGGCGCCCGGAACATCCGGTCCTATACGTGGCTGTAGTTCTAGGGAGAAGAGTTACATGGGAGGGGTGGGGAGACTGACAGCTGGATTAATTTACCAGCACGTAAGTTTTATTAAAGTACAGTTGAGAAACTAGAAAAATGTAAACCCAAACAAGAATCACACACCGCACAGAGGAAATCTGGAGATCATTTGCTCCCAGGGTTACCAGAGGACCAGGGCAAGCGCCCCGGCTCATAAGCACGTCTCCCGGCCGGAACTGGCTGCAGGGACAACCCCCCAGGCAGGTAACCGGATCCGACGCGCTTCCCGTCTGCGCTGCCCAGGACAGCTGCCAGCCCCCGGGTAAGGTGAGCCTGTGCTGGGCAGGGACCCGCGTTCCCCATGGACAAGTTCTCGGGTGACAGACTCCCCATGTGAAGACGCAGGACGAGGCACCGCCCGGGACTCCTGAGACAGGTGTGCGTCCCATACAGGCGCTGGGCATCTGGGCCCCACCAGCCACCCCTGCACTTTTAGGGGAAGCAGGATTCCTGAAGGCAGGCCCCACCCAGGTCTCACCTGGACCACCTCAGCCTAGGCCTGATCAGAGACACAGAAGAGAGTCCAGGGGCGTGCTTCCTGCCACCCAAACTAGTTCTCTCTACCTGGACGCCGCCTACAGCGGCTGCCGTGGAGCCACCCAGAGCCAGTCTTGGGGAAGGGATGCAGGATGCAGATGCCACAGAAACACCATCTCCCCGAAAAGGGAGCCCTCCTCCACTGTTGGTGGGGATGTAAATTAGTGCAGCCACTGTGGAGAACAGTATGGAGGTTCCTCAAAAAACTAAGAATAGAACTACCATATGATCCAGCAATCCCACTTCTGGGCATATTTCCAGAGAAAATCATACTTCAAAAAGAGTCATGTACCCCAGTGTTCATAGCAGCACTATTTGCAATAGCCAGGACATGGAAGCAACCTAAATGTCCATCAATGGATGAATGGATAAAGAAGATGTGGCACAGATATGCAATGGACTATCAGTCATAAAAAAGGACGAAATAATGCCATTTGCGGCAACATGGATGGACCTAGAGATTATCATACTAAGTGAAGTAAGTCAGACAGAGAAAGACAAATATCATATGATATCACTTATATGTGGAATCTAAAATATGACACAGATGAACTTGTCTACAGAAGAGAAACAGACATAGAAAACAGACTTGTGGTTCCCAAGGGGGAGGGGGTGGGGGAAGGATGGACTGAGAGGTTGGGATTAGCAGATGCAAACTATTATATAAAGGATGGATAAACAAGGTCCTACTGTATAACACAGGGAACTATATTCAATATCCTGTGATAAACCACAATGGAAAAGAGTATGAAAAAGAATATATATATATATGTGCAAAACTGAATCACTTTGCTGTACAGCAGAAATTAACACAACATATAAATCAACTCTACTTTAATAAAATTTTTAAGAAAAGAAACACCATCTCCCCATGGCCTGTCCAGGGATGCAGACAGGGACGCCAGGCAGAGGAATGGACGCCGGGACGTTCGGGGCATGTGACGCAGTCCCTCTCAGGACAGAGCGAGTGATGTTGGCCTGACATGGGCATCAGACCTGGGCCCTCTCACACCTGTCTGTTGGGATTAAGTTTAAGGAGGTCCAAGTTGCCCAAAGGGGGACGAGGAGCCTCTGGATTACCTCTGAATCCCACAAGGTGGAATGTTTCAGAAAGGGGCAGGGCTGCCAAGGCTTCCCACCCTCCACCGACCACGCCACCCCCGAGGTGTATGTTGTGCGTTAGCGTGTTGGCGGCGGGGAGTGGCAGAGTCTGCGGGGTCACTTGGAGGGCAGGGGTGTCCACGGGGCCATGTCCACAGTCATTTTCCGTGGCTGCTGCAGACAAGACAGGCCCAGGGAGAGCTGCCCTTGGGCTGCGGCTGCAGAAGAAGGGCCCCAATCAGCACAAGGGGCCCGTGGACCAGCCTCGTACCCCATCCTTGGGATCCCGTATCCGATTTCTGATGCCGTGTGCCCCAAGTCTGTGTGGGGACCTCAGTGTTTTCTGAAGCAATCGCTCCGTGAACACACGAGGGAAAAATAATAAACGAACTCCGCAAACCAGCTCGAGGGCCCCCTGCGCTGTCAGGCGTTTGTGCTACCACAGTACGGGGGCGGGGTGAGGGGCATAAATGCAAAATTTTCTGTGTTTTCCTTAACAAGCTGGTTCACAGATCTCCCCGCGCCCCCTGCCAACTGATGACAACTTCGGAAGGCGACACAGCAGACAGCCGTGCTCACGACAAACACCCGTGCTCACGACAAACACCCGATGGGCCTGCTCTACATTCCAGCGTCCTGGCGGCTGGCATTTCCTCCATGCGTTGGACTAAATATTACTTTGAATCCATTTCGTGGCTGTGAAACAGCTCTGATTAGCGGAACCGCTCCCTCTAAAAACATCCAGGGAGAATTAGCACTGGAAGGCGACTGTGTACCTGCCCATCCAGGTGGAAGGAATAAATATAAAAGATGAACAGAAGCGTAAATATTTAGAGAACGTGGGAACCAGCACCCCTTCCCTTCATCCCTAACTGCGCTCTTGACAGACAGGTAAATTGCACTATTTTTCCCATCCATGGCTGTGGAACCACAGCAAAATTGCAGACATCGGCTTGCTACGTAGGCAGACAGGTGATAATTCGTAATATAATAAAAATGCCAACGGTAAAAAAGAAAAAGGGACCATTTGCATCCAACCAAACACCTTGAATTTTCTTTCCAACAGTCTGCGATAGGAACACCTCATACACCAGAAAGTTGACGTGTTTGTTTCGGTGAATTACAAGGAAAGGTGAAGTCAGCAAGTTGGTGACTCCCTGCAGTTGTAAAGCCATGCGGCCGCTGTCCCTTCCAGCAGAACCGGACGACTGGCCAGCATCAGCCCCCTCCTGGTTAGTGGCTGCATGAGACCCTCTCTGCCAGGTGTACCCCTGGACGATAAAACAGCCATGAGCTCTGGACACCAGGTTCCTAATCGGGTTCCCTCAACACGGCCCCTTTGGGATCAGTCTCATAAAACCATCCCCCGGTGAAAGCGCGGTTAACACCCAGTGTCACCACCCTAGAAAATTCCTGGTTTGGCTACACGATTTGTTTCACTTGAAACACATACATACATATTTATTTTCACATTATGATCCCTTTACCTACAGTCTCTCTCATCCAGCTCCTTTCTTACCAGGAAGCCGGTCTCTACGAGCCTCGGTATATTCCGCCCTACATTGAGACCAGATTCTAACTCATTCCATCGGCTATCTCCACCCACTTGGCCCCGGGCTCAGCGGAAGGGAGAGACCCAGGCTTCTGCCGAGAGAACCCAGGACACACCCAGCCTGCTCCACCCAGAGAAGCCACATTCCACACCCGGATGCGGGCAAGTCCTGCTGCAAAGAGCTGGTTCAGCAGCCTCAGGGCTGCAGATAAAACTGTCTCGGGAAACAGACACCAACACGTGAGAACATGGAATTCAGTGCCCGTTCCTCCCGTTTCCTGGGATCCTCGGACACGAGACCATGTCCAACTCAGACCCTCGGGCCAGGGCGGGAGCCCCGCTGACCTGATGGCCGGTCCACTGCTCAGGGCCATGGTTTAGGGGGGATCACGGGGAATGCTGCAACCCAAGAAGCTTCCCTACCCCCAAGGAAGCTCCCCGAGGCTTCATCAGGCCAAGTCGTCTCCTTCCGACCCCTGGCACCCAACCTTGGGCTCAGTGCGACACACTAACGTCATCAATTTTTTGTTTTTAAACACTTTGGTGAAGATGTAATTCACACGCCACACAACTCATCCATTGGAGGGCACGATACAGTGGGTTCTCCTATAATCATTAAGTTGGGCAGACCATCACCTCTATCCATATTAAAACAACTTTCATTATCTCAGAAAGAAACCCGCAATTCTCAGCCATCCCCTCCCAACCCCTCACCCCCACCACCCCTGGCAACCGCTCATGACTTCCTGTTTCTATAGATTTGCCTGCTTGGGGCATCTCACATAAAATGCAATCACACAGTCATTCAATTCTCTTTCTTTCTTCTCTTTGAATTCTCTTCTGCAAAAAGCCTTGCCCTTGGCCAAAGTTACCTCTGACCATGGTTCCTTAAGTCCTACGTCTGAATCTACGAGACAGCAACACACCTGAACCCCCCAGCTTACTGTCCACCTCGAAAATGTTGTTGTTATGTCCTCAGCTTTCACTGAGGTCAAATGGTTTTTGAAAACTATTTGGGTTTTTCTTTTTTTTGGCAAAACCACAACTGAAAACACTATGTGAAAACATTCCTCCTAGGCTAGAGTGCTAAGAAAAATCTGCTCTCCAGAGGAACTAATTTAATATCAGACAAGAGAACTCTGTTATTCCATCTTTCCCTTTTCTCCCTGGCTGCCAGGAAGCTCAGAGATAAATACCACACGTGGCTGCAAAAATGTGCTCTCAGCCCACGGGTTGGTCGTAGCCTAATGATTTTAGCCTAATGATTAAAGCAGAGTTTTACCCATGGGGCCTGCAGCAGAATCATTTGGTTAGCAGGCAAACAAGGCAGATTCCTACTGAATTGGATTTCCTTTGGAGGAGGTCTTAGAATCTGCAATTTCAACAAGATGCCCAAGAATTCTTGTTCCTCAGGCCAGGCTCTAAAGTCAAAGCAAAATGACATGGCCCTTTTGCTAGGACTGAGACGACCCATTTGGGGAAACAAACCCAGTTCTTGCTATTCCTCGATCGTTCTCACCCTTGAGGGGGAGCGTCGGTGAGCAGCCCAGGTGCTGTCTGCAGGGCCTGACACATGCCACATGAAGGGGCTCTTACTGCCGAGATGATGACGCGGTCCTTGTCTAAGCTATTTGGAAGGATCTACGTGATGGGCCCAATGACCGCCACCCCTTTCCCTAGACTCACAGCCTCCACCTCATTCCTCAGAGCAACCCAGCAGCTCCTGTGAACACTCCGGTCCGCCTGGACCCGCGCACACTCCTCAACATCACACACCCCGCCCGGGGCTCTGGAAGCCCGAGGACGTTCCTGTACCAGCTTTTGTGGTCCCACTGCTCACCCACCCTGATGCTGGGAGATGCTTCCCCCCCCACACCTGCCTCGTTGGGTAACCAGGTCTAAAGTGGTGGGAGAGGGCGGAGGGAGAGGAGTGGGTAACCCAGGGTCGCTGAGCTTATCCCTACAATGGCACCGAGATGCCCGAGGGTGCAGCTGCATCATGCCCTGCACAGGGGCCTGCCGTGGGTCACAAAGAGCATGCAAAGGTGGAGACAGGGAAGCCTCCCGGGAGGTGGGGTCTCCCGACAGCCGAGGGGACGGGCACCAGGAAGGGTAGTGCACAGAGCAGAGGCGGGAACCTAGAGGCTGGGACAGGACCGTCGGGCACGGGGAATGCACCCAAGGACAGTGTGGAACCATGTGCTGCCGTCGGGGGCGGGGGTGGCCTGGCAGTCGCCCGACCCCTCGGGCCTCGCTCCCTCTGCCCTGATGAGAGGTGAAGATACTAGGGCAGCCGGAGCGGAATTTACCCGCCCAGAAAGACCATAGGCAGGAGGCGTGTGGGCTGGCCTCCAGGTGCCCACCTTCACCTCCAGGCCTAGGAAGAAGGCTGAAGCACTCAAGGTGTACGTTCGTGCAGGGAAACTCTGAATGTGTGAAATACTCGGGGCACTTCATGGGGGCCCAGCAATGTGCAGCCGGCGTGGGGACGCCGGCCAGCACGTCCCCAGCCCGGCTGAGAGGGGAGATGCTCGCGGCCCGCAGGAGCTGCGTTCAGAGCAGGCTACACCTCTCCTGGCGGCTTATCTGGGGGCACGTCCTGCAGAGAGTGACAGGGTGAGGGCAGTCCTGCCTACACCAGCTCCAAGGCCCCTCCCCAAGGTTTCAGCTGGGCCGCGGTGACCTGGGTAAAGGCCGTCACGTCTTCCCGCGGTGACCGGCCTGCCATCAAGGTAATCTAAGCCCCGGCCACACGCGAGGCCCACACTTCTCCTTCTCACCGAAAAGTGACCCTGTTCCCCAACCAAATCCAGATCCACGTGCTGTATGAGCGTCCCGGGGCTGCCATAACAAAGTGTCACACGCCGGGCAGCTCAGAGCAACACAAATGTATTCTCTCCCCATCCTGGAGGCCGAAAGTCTGGAATCAGGTTCACTGGACTGAAATCTGGGCGTCGCAGGGCTAGTGCCCTCCGGAGGCTCCAGGGGAGGGTCCTTCCTGCCACTTCTGGCTTCCAGGGCTCCAGGTGTCCTGGGGCTCGTGGCTGCATCACCCCAGTCCCTGCCTTTGTCATCACGGGGTCTCCTCTGTGTTCACATCTCCCTCCGTCTCCCTCTTGTAAAGGCTCCTTGATGGTGTTAGGGGCCCAACTAGATCACCCAGGGTAACGCCCCATCTCAGGACCCTTAACTTGATCACATCTGCAAGCTGTACTGTACACGGTGACATATGTGGTCCAGGGATGAGGACTTGATACCTTTAGGGCCATTTCCAACGGCCCCACACAGCGACCCTTCGCTCCTCCTGGAGATTCCTGGGTCCCTCTGGGGAGATAACAGTGATAGAGGGCCACCTCCTTCACACAAGCTCAGAGAGGTACCATCACCCTCGCCTGGGCCTACACAGGGACCGCCCCGGGGAGGGGACAGTCACCTGCTCCCCGTTTACTGACTGCATACCAGACCCAGGTTGGGGCTCTGGGTGGAGAGCAAAGCTACTGTGCTTCTGTCCTGCAGACGACACGCAGACGGTGAGAGCAGACGCCCCGCCCTTCGGAGCCAGACATCTGGAGACAGTGGCCCCCATTCGATGTCCACACCCCTCGCCCACCATCACTCCCCGGCTCACTGCAATCTGAGATGTGGGGGGCTGCGGGGGACCCCTCTGGAAGCAGCGTCCATGCGGTTTGTACAGCATCGCCCCCCCTTCGTGGTGAAGCTGCTGGACATGCCCGGGGCCCACGACCTCTTACATAAACAGCTAATCCCTCCCGTAATGCCCTGGGCGACGCCGGCCCGGGCCTCCCTCTGGCTGCCTGGACCTAACAGCCCCCAAGGCCCAGATCCAAGCCCAAGGAAGGCCATCGCCTACATCTCTGGAATGCCCTATCGAAGGGGAAGTAGGATGAACAGCATAAGCGGCAGCCCGTAGGGTCCTGACTTGGTCCGTCATGAGCCTTCCTCTGCGGGGGGGGGGTCACTGGTTAGGGGCAGTCCCTAAACGCCACATCACCTGCTCCCAGGAGGAAAGAGCCCCCTGTCTGGAGCCCACCTCCTACGCAGATGTCACAAGAAGAAGCCACACAACTTAACCAAGACACAGAGGCCTTCAGACCAGGAGGACGCCAGGGGCCCGCAGGCTGAGCGCTCACGGCCCCGGGGTTGTGGACGGAGAGCAGCTCTCAGCATCTGATCTGCTGTCAGCGCTGGATGCGCCGAGATCATTCAGAACAGGGGTCAGCAAACTCTGTGTAAAGGGCCAGCCTGTAGATATTCTCAGCTCTGAGATCACACGGCCTCTGTCACAGCCACTCAGCTCGGCCTCTGTAGCATGAAAGCAGCCAGAGATAATACAAGAAGGAACGAGCATGGCTGCATGACAATAAAACTTTACTTACAAAAGGCAGCCCACGGAGTGGGAGGAAAGATTTGCAAATGACATATGTGGCAAGGGATAAAAATCCAGAATATATAAAGAGCTTCTACAATTGAATAACAAAAGTCAAGCAACCCAATTCAAAAATGGGCAGAGGACTTGAATAGACATTTCTCCAAAGAAGACACACACATGGCCAAGAAGGACATGAAAAGATGCTCAGCGTGACTGATCACTGGGGAAATGAAAACCAAAACTGCAGCGAGATACTACTTCACAACCACTAGCACGACTACCATCAAAAAGACAGGAAAAACGCATTGGTGAGGATGTGGAGAAACTGGAACCCTTGGCATTGCTGGTGGGAGTGCAAAATGATGCAGCCACTGTGGAAAACAGTATGGCGACTCCTCAAAACGTTACATGTACAATTACCATGTGACACAGCAATTCCACTTCTGGGTATATCCCCCAAAGAACTGGTTTGGTTTTTTTTGTTTTGTTTGGTTTTTTTTTTTGTGGTACACGGGCCTCTCACTGTTGTGGCCTCTCCCGTAGCGGAGCACAGGCTCTGGACACGCAGGCTCACGGGCCCAGCCACTCCGCGGCATGTGGGATCTTCCCAGACCGGGGCACGAACCCGTGTCCCCTGCATCGGCAGGCGGACTCTCAACCACTGCGCCACCAGGGAAGCCCAAGAACTGGTATTTTTACACCCATTTCCGGAGCAGCATTAATCACAACAGTCGAAGGTGGAAAGAAACAACCTAAATGTCTGTTGACAGTCGATGGATACACAAAGTTTGATCTCCATACACTGGAAGATTAT
Source organism: Orcinus orca (assembly GCF_937001465.1). Lineage (NCBI taxonomy): Eukaryota > Metazoa > Chordata > Mammalia > Artiodactyla > Delphinidae > Orcinus > Orcinus orca. The sequence continues at coordinate 2,698,048 of NC_064566.1, read as the reverse complement.
TTGACCTTAAAAAAGAAGAAAATTCTGACAGAGGCTACAGCATGGATGAACCTTCAGGGTAGTATGTTCAGAGAAAAAAGTCAGACCCAAGAGGACAAATCCTGTAGGATTCCACTCACAGGAGGTCCCCAGAGTCATCAAATCCATAGAGACAGAAAGTAGGATGCTGGGGCCAGGGGTGGGGGACGGGAGGGGGAGCGAGTGTTGAATGGGGCCAGGGTGTCAGCTTGGGAAGGTGGGAGGTTCCGGAGGTGGAAGATGTGATGGTCGCACAATAATGTGAATGTACTTGATGCCCCTGAGCTGTCCACTCAGAAACGGTTAAGATGGTAAACATTTATGCAACGTGTATTTTATCACAATTTAAAAAAACTGGATTTACAAAAACAGATGGTGGTAGGATTTGGTCCGTGAGCTATAGTCTGCCAGCCCTGATTTAGGACCACACACTAGGCACCCAGTTTTGGAGAGAATTACTTGAATCTCATCACCGAAGACAGAGTCTTCACCCAAACCTGTTGTATGTGTCACGTCACCGCCAGGAAAGTCACCTGGAACCTCAGAAATCCTCCGGCACCCTAGTGGGGGGTGTGTGATTATACCCACGAGTGGAAAAAATAATTGGAGGCAGTAATAAAGACCACTTCCCAAAAACCGAATCTTTGAATTCATTCCACCTGTGATTCATTGAATCACGGGTGAGAATGCACAACACTGTACGTTAATTCTGTTACTCTGAAGCGGAACCCTTCTGCCACTCATCACGTGACATCTGGCTACTCACTAAATTACCACGCAAGGGTAACGTTCCATTTTTTTCTGAGTGGCAGCAGGAGGGGGTCACCCCGAAAGGTCTGAAACCCAGAATCCACACGGGTTTATTAAGTGATGAATGTTTCACCTGTAAGGTGATGCAGCCAGGGCAGGGGTGCGGTGAGGCGCCCACACAGGGGGCATCCGTGATGAATGGAGGCCCCAGGACACCCGGAGGCCGCTGAGGGGCAGGGCCGCTTTGTGGGACACCTGAGGATGCGGGCGAAGCAGCTGAGAGGGAGATGAAGAGCCCAGATGAACCTGAGGTTGATGGAGAATTCTGCCTCAGCTACGCCCACACCCGGGACGCAGCACCTCCTGGGCTCAAGAAGATCCACTCCCGAGAGATGGAAACCCTCCCCGTCCACAGCACAAGGGCCACCATCCTTCCTCCAGCCGAGAGGCCTAACCTCCCAATGAACACCTGGTCCCCTGGCCTGGAGACAGCCCGCTGTGTGGGCGAAAAGCGCCCTGGCCGGCAAACCAAGATTACAACACGTCCCCTCCTGGCGCGAAAGGGCCGTCCGGTCCAGTTTGAAAACCTCTTCTCTTTCGCCTTGTACATCAATGACCACGGTCACAGGGACAGATCCTGAAATCAAATGCTCCCACCGCTTGGGGCCAATGTAAGTATAACAGTTCTCTAAGGAGAGGCTGGAGGCCCAGCCCGGGCAGCACCCTATCTCAGACGCCGGAATGGTGACAAGCAAACGCTCAGATCCAATGGTCAAGTGTCCTTTCTCAGGAAGAAACCTGGAGGAGATCAGAGGGCCTTGGTGCAAACCCAGGCTCAGAGAGGTTCGACCTCGTCGTGAGCCAACAAGCCCCCCATCCGGCCTGAGGCGGATGACCCACAAATGCAGAAACATGCTGCATGGGGGCTTAGCGCTCTGCCACCAGCTGCCACCATAATGAATGGTAAGTAAGTCCCAGGTCCTGATCCCAAGGGCGTCAAAGGCAGGCCTTATGGACGACGCTGTAGGTACGGTTCAGCCTAGTGCGGGACCTTCCCTCAAACCTGGACACCCTCCTTCTCTGAGGCTGCTCTGCCTCTAGAAGAAAGGGCTGCCGCATCCTCCACTAGAGTCACGCATCTCACGTGCATCCACCTGTCACCTCTCCACTGAGCCACAGTGAGTGAGCAGGTACCGTGGGGTTCAGAGCCGCGGGTTCCCGACGAGGGGCCAGCATCCAGCGTCGGGGAGGAACAGAGGACAAGGGGACTGTAGGCTCTGCCCACTCAGCAGAGACAGCGGGGGCTGGTCCTCCATGGGGCCCCCTCACCACCGCTCGCCGGGTGAGTGACCGTGTGCGCCCGGGGGAGGGCAAGAGCAGAGGCCAGAGAAGCTCAGAGCACATGGAGGGAATCATGACCACACGGAAAGGCTTGAACAAGGACAGTGAGAGCGTCTGAACTGGATTTCAGGCAGGACTGCAGAGCTGGGAAGCTGGGGGTAGGAAACCAGTTAGGAGGCGACCCCCAAAAGCAGTGGAGACCAGGACCAGGGCAGGGGCAGTGGCTCCGACATTCCGCTCCTGCCTGCTGTATTTGTAAGTCCGGGACATGCACTCTCAATGGAATCTTGGAAGGTGAGACGGATCTCAGTGTTTTTAAGTAGGAGGCACAGATATATAAGCAGAACATGAACAGATATACAACCTTTCCATAGTATTAAAATTTCACTGGGGTGGACAATTTGGAAAAACGGTCCAAAATGTCTCCATGGATAGGCAATGATATTTTTTCATAAAGGCTGAGAAACGGTGTCCAACGGGGAGTGGACCTCACAGACCTGCCTTTCTGGTCCCCAGTACGCGGAGCCAGGCTGGGCAGCCAGGTGTCGCACCAGAAAGAGCCCAGGCTGTGCACAGCCAGGGCTGGATGGAGCCTCTCAGGACCAAGTAGTCCATGAGCAGCGTGTCTAACTGTCGGGAGCCTGTCCCCTCACCTGAGAATGGCAATCATTTCCCCTTCTTCATGAGGTCAGTCACGGTAAAAGCCCAGCCTTTAGGCAACATTCAGCAAACGCCAAGTTTAAGCACATGTTACAGATGATACGATGCCAGTGGAGCACGTATAACAAGCTCTGGGCACCAGACTCTGAGCACAGGGCATAGCTCGGCTCTGCAGAACCACAGACTGTGGGCTTCCCTCTGTGGTCCCTGTGCTGGACACAGACAGGTGTCCCGTGATCCAAGCAAACATGGAGGTGGGGCACCTGTAACACTTCCCCCATCATCCACTTTAGCCACATCGGCTGAGTCCAGCCTGGACATCTCAGAGCACAGACAAGGAGCCAGACCCGGAGCCTCAGCCACGGTCCCAATAATTACCCCAAGGTCACATTAGCCAGGCACCAAGCGGCAGGCTTGTTCCCCCAGCGCCAAGGGCAACTCCACCCACCCTCTCCCCACCCTGACACAAGCACCTGGGCCCTGACTGCGAGGAACTGACCATCCTCTGGCCGCAGTGCCAAAGGGAGGAGGCGAACCACACCATGGCAATGGAGATAGGCTCGCAGATGACAAGGACAAGAAGAAGATGTCCCAACTCACCAGAGGTGCTGTCAGACTGGGCCCCGCAGAAAGGTCTCTCGGAACAGGAACCGTCTGCACTCCAGTGGGTCAAGGCATGGAGACAGGAGAGATTTCCAGAGCTGCAAGAGACAACCAGGTCATGGTCAGATAGCGCACGGGTCCCCATCAGCCCGTGGCCTGTTAGGAACCGGGCTGCACAACAGGAAGTGAGCGGCAGGCAAGCGAGTGACGCTTCACCTGTAGTTACAGCCACTCCCCATCGCTCACATTACTGCTTGAACCCTCACCCCCACCCACCCACCCGTGGAAAAACTGTCTGATACGAAACCAGTCCCTGGTGCCAAAAAGGTTGGGGACCGCTGAGATGGAGGCCCCAAGAGGCGGAGGTTAAAACTTCAAGTGCATCCTGATATCTCTGAGCTGAAAACCAGGGGCTGTGCTTCTGCTTCCGGAAAGATGGAGTAGACGCACTTTTCCCTACTCCTCCCAAGAAGAGCCACGAGAAACCCAGTATGTCGTACAGGAAACAAACATAAGATTCTGAGAGGTAGAGCGAAGGCAGCATGGGCCGGGACCAGGGACCCAGGGAACAGCACGGTGGTCGGTTCTCCGGGCTAGAGAACCTCATATCCCAGACTGGGAGATAAGAAGTCAGAAACCCAGAAACACCAGTAGAAGCAGGGAAAAAAAAGCCACAACGAATGACTATTCTCTCCAGCCAAAACGCCAGGAAAATGGCAGACGAAAAGGACTACGTTTAGACAATAACTGCTCTACTCGACCCAGATATCACAGGAAAACTGTGGCCTCCACCCTGACTCATAGCAGCAGAGGCTGAGGGGGGAGCCTGGGCTTCCCCTTGTGCGGCTGCCGTGAGGCACCCAAACCTCCACTGGGGGGGATCAAGTAAACCGAGGTGGAAGCTGGGACTTTCTTCCCTACCGAGCTGTAACAAATCCTCCTCTGGTTCCATTCGGGGAGCCTGGATTTCCACAAGCATTTGGCATCCCTCCCTCACGCCCCCACCTCACTCCGCTGGACTGGGGTCAGAAGAGGGCTAACGGAGAGGCAGGACTTTCCCCATCACCAGCAAGAATGAGGCCACCCCCCACCACGGTATCAGTGGAGACCACGTGGGGAGCAGGTCCCCTCCCCCACCAGCAATAACAGGAGCCCCCCCACTTGGGTATCAGTAGAGGTCAACTGAGGAAGCTGGACATCTACCTCCATCTGGCAGGAACACTTCCCTTGTGAGAGTGATGTCAAAACAAACCGGCTAAAACAGAAGAATTCCATGAAATGTTCAAAGAACAAACATCAATTCTACACAGTATCTTCCACAAAATAGAATCCAATCCATTTTGCGGAACAAATATGACCCTGATACTAAAACCATACAAAGAGAGTACAAAAAAGAAAACCACAGGTGAGTATCTCTCATAAGGATAGACGTAAAAAATCCTTAATAAAATATTATCAAATAGAATTAAGCATTATACGAAAAGAATTATATATCACGACAAGTAGAGTTTATTTCTGGAATGCTAGGCTGGTTCAATATTTTTTTTAAAAATCAATTTATAGGGACTTCCCTGGTGGTCCAGTGGTTAAGAATCTGCCTTCCAATGCAGGGGACGCAGGTTCAATCCCTGGTCAGGGAACTAAGATCCCACGTGCTGCAGGGCAACTAAGCCCGCGTGCTGCAACAAAAGACCCCACATGCCACAACGAAGATCCCGTGTGCTGCAAATAAGACACGATGCAGCCACATACGTACATACATAACTATTTTAAAAATAAATAAAAAATAAAAATAAATGTATGTAATACACTATACCAACAGGCTAAAGAAGGAAAATCACACGGTCATAGCAATCAACGCAGAGAAAGTATTTGACAAAATTCAACATCCATCTGTGACAACATCTCTCCCAAAAATAGGAAGAGGGGAAATTCTTCATCTTGATCAAGAGCATTTGCAAAACTTCATCTCATCAGCTAACATTATTCCAAACAGGGAAAGACTAAATGCTTTCCTTTTGTGATGAGGAACACGGCAAGGATGTCTGCTCTCATCATTCTCATTCACCATAGGGGTAGACGTTCTAGCTAGCACAAAAGGCAAGAAAAGGAAATAAAAACCATACAGATTGGGAAGACAGAAATAAAAGTGTCCCCATCTGTAGATGACGTGATTGTAGAAAATCCCAAGGAATCGCCATAACAACACCTCCTAGAAATAATACATGAGTTGTGAACAAGGTCACAAGATACATGATTGACATATAAAAGTCAACTGCATCCCCACATACTAGCAATGAACATGTGGCCACCAAAATTTATAATCCAATACCGTTTACCATTGCTCAAAAAATAAAATACTTAGGTGTGAATCTAACAAAACACGTACAAGACTTGTACACTGAAGTCTACACGAATCGGTGAAAGAAATCAAAGAACATCTAAAGAAGTGGAGAGACATACCCTGATCGTGGAACACAGTCAAGACGTCAACTCTTCCCAAATTGGGAAGAGTTGGGTGGAACACAATCCCAGCAAGATTTTTTTGTGTGTATATAGACAATATTATTCTGAAATTTACATGGGAAAGCAAAGGAACCAGAATAACTAAAACGAATTTGGGAAAGAATAAAGTGAGGGCAATCAGTTTACCCAATGTCAAGACGTACACGGCCAGAGTAATCAAGGCTGTGTGGTTATGGAGGACAGATACGGACACAGATCAACAGAACTCAACAGAGAGCCAGAAACAGACCCACACAAATACACCAGCTGAGTTTTCTTTATAAGTTTATTTATATTTGTATTTATTTATTTTTGGCAGCCTTGGGTCTTCGCTGCTGCCCGCGTGCTTTCTCTAGTTGCAGCAAGAGGGGGCTACTCTTCTTTGCGGTGCCCGGGCTTCTCTTGTTGCAGAGCACGGGCTCTAGGTGCACGGGCTTCAGTAGTTGTGGCTCGCAGGCTCGGTAGTTCTGACTCACAGGCTCTAGAGCGCAGGCTCAGTAGTTCTGACTCACGGGCTCTAGAGCACAGGCTCAGTAGTTGCGGCGTATGGGCTTAGCTGCTCTGTGGCATGTGGGATCTTCCGGGACCAGGGATTGAACCCATGTCCCCTGCGTTGACAGGTGGGTTCTTAACCCCTGCACCACCAGGGACGTCCCCCAGTTGATTTTTGACAAAGGCATAAAAGCAACTCAATGGAGGAAGGATGGCCCCCTTCAACAAAGGGCGTTGGAGCAACTGGACATTGATAGACAAAATAACGGCCATGAAAGTGAGCCTTACACAGTGACCCAGCAATCCCTCTCCTCGGCATATATCCAGCAAAACTCTAATTCGAAAAGACACGTGCACCCCAATGTTCACTGCAGCACTATTCACAATAGCCAGGACATGTCCATCAACAGACGAATGGATAAAGATACGGTACATATATACAATGGAATATTACTCAGCCATTAAAAAGAATGAAATGATGCCATTTGCAGCAACATGCATGGACCTAGAGATTATCTTACTAAGTGAAGTAAGTCAAAGACAAATATCATATGATATCGCTTACATATGGAATCTAAAATATGACACAAATGAACATATCTACGAAACAGAAACAGACTCACAGACATAGAGAACAAACTATGGTTACCAAAGGGGGAAGGGGTGGGGGAAGAGATAAATTAGGAGTTTAGGATGAACAGATACACTACTATATACAAAATAGATAAACAACGAAGGCATACTGTATAATGCAGAGAACTGTATTCAATGTTTTGTAATAACCTATAATGGAAAAGGATCTGAAAAAGAATAAATATCTATATATGTATAACTAAATCACTTTGCTGTATACCTGAAACTAACAGAACATTGTCAATCAACCATAGTTCAATTTTTAAAAAATCAACTCAAAACGGATCATGGACTTAAATGTAAAATGTAAAACTATAAAACTTTGGAAAAAAACTTCTCACAGGAGAAAATCTTCAGGATCTAGGGTTAGGAATGCCAAAAGGATGCCAAAATCACAATCCACACACAGAAAAAAAAAATCAATAAATTGGATCTCATCAAAATTAAAACCTTTTGTTCTGTGAAGAAGAAGATAAAAGTACAAATCACAGACTGGGAGAAAATGTTTGCAAACCACACGTCTAACAGAGGACTAGTGTTCAGAATATAAAAAACTCTCAAAACTGAACAGGATAAAAACCAAACCATCCAATTAAAACAGGGACAAAAGACATGCAGACATTTTACAAAGGAGGATAGCGAGATGACAAAAGAGCACATGAAAAGACGTTCAAAACATCATTAGCCACAATGCCTTTTAAAGTGCAATGAAACATCAAGAAATTATAAATCTTTTAATTAAATGCTTCTTCAGTGTATCTTAAAAAAACACATCATTAGCCACTAAAGCAATGCAAATTAAAACCTCAGGGACATACCCCACACCAGAGTGGCTAAAGTAGAAAACAGTAAAATTCTGTGAGAAAATGGGCAAACTGTCACATTACTGGCGGGAATACAAAATGGGACAGCCATGTAGGAAAACCGTGTAGCTGTTTCTTAAAAATCTAAACATGCAACTACCATACGACCCAGAAACTGCACCCGTGGGCATTTATCCCAGAGAAATGAAGGCTCACGTTCACACAAAAACCTGAAAACTAATGTTTATAGCAGCTTTATTCGTAACAACCCCAAACTGCAAACAACCCAGGTGCCCCTCCAAGGGTGACGGGTTAGACAAACTGACGCATTACACACCATGGAATCCTACTCTGCATAAGAAAGCAGGGACCACGGATACGCAACAATCTCTACAGAGTTTCGATGACAGAGAGAGAAGCCAACACCAGAAAGTCACTTACTGTGTGATTCCACTTCTGTATAATTACTGAAATAACAAAATTATAGACATGGAAGACAGATGAGTGGTTGCCAGGGGTTGAAAAGCAAGTGAAGTAGGAGGGAGTCTGTGGGGCTATAAAAGGGCAGCATGAGGGATCCGGGTGCTGATGGAAACACTTGTATCTTGACCGTGTCACTGTCAATGTCCCTGTGCTGAGATGTTGTCCATTTAGTTCTTCAAGATACTAGTCATGGGACAAACTGGGTAGAGGGTACAGGGGACAGCTCTGTATTATTTCTTAGAATTGCAATTATTTTAAAAATAGTTTCCTTTTATTTTAAAAAGTACCTTGTGGAAAATGAAACTAATGAAAAGAGGTTACAGAGAGTTGCCATGTGACCCAAGACGCATGATTCTACTCCGAGGCGTAGAGCTAAAACAGATAAAAACACATGTCCACACAGAAACCTGTATCCTCATCTTCATAGCAGCCCTCTTCCTAATAGCCAAACAGTGGAAGTAACCTAAATGTCCACCAACTGATGACTAGATAAATAAAACGCGGTCCATCCGTGCAATGGAATCTTATTCGGCCACAAAAAGACACGATGCACTGACACACGCTACCACGTGGATGAACCCTGAAAGCACGATGCTGTAAGTGAAAGAAGGCAGACACAAAAGGACCTCACACATTGTACGGTTCCATTTACGTAAACTGCTCCGGATAGGCACAACCACAGAGACGGAAAGCGGGTGAGGGGCTGCCGGGGCCCGGGAAGAGGAGGGGGGATGGGGGGGCACTGCTAATGGGTACGGGGTTTGTTTTGGGGGGAACCAGAATGTCCCTAAATTGACTGTGGGGATGGCCGTACAATCCATGAATACACTAAAAATACACCGCCGTACCCACTTTAAGTGTGTGGATCGCATGGAACGTGAAACATAGCTCAAATTGTTGAAAAGGCAAGCAGTGACTGGGCTCTAGGAAACTTTAAAAGCACCCACTTCAGAGCGATCCTCCCTGTCGCCCATGGAGAATCACTAAACTATTGAACCACTTTAAAATGTTAGCCGTCAGCGTTCTGCAGCTATTTTTAGCAGTGCCCAGCCCATCATTCTAAGGAGATGGAAATCGTAACTGTGAAGCGTTCTGAAACAGCTCTGTAACCCCCAGGGTACGCCCCAGGCACAGAGTAGCGCCGGTGTCCTGGGCTGGGAGTCAGGAGGCGCTAGCCTGTGCCCTGGACAGACCCGGCTGCCCCAGCCCCGCGGGCCCTTCTCTGGAAGACCAGGGCTCCCAGAGTCAATCTGCCTGGTTCCAGCCCCGCTCTGCCACCACCCCCGATCGCGTGCCAGCTAATTCTGTGAAATGGGAATGCGTGAAGACGCCACCTGGAGTCCTGAGGATTAACTGACCACGCACAGGTGGCTCCCCCCCACGGGCACCCCAAAACAGAGGAAATGTCACCACCTCCCTCTCATCCAGAAAGGCAGCGGGAATGGCCCCACACTGCAGGTCCTCCCCTTAGTGAGGAAGCCGATTCTGCCAAACTGGTCCAGGAACGTTCCTAGCAGCATCATACACAGCAGTCAAAAAGTGGAGCCAGGGACGTCCCTGGGGGTCCAGCGGTAAGATTCCATGCTCCCAACGCAGGGGACACGGGTTTGATTCCTGGTCGGGAAACTAAGATCCAACGTAATAAAAAAAAAAAGTGGAAACAACCCAAGGTCCATCAACAGAAGAAAGGACAGACAAAATGCGCTCTATCCGTACAAGGGAGTATTATTCACCCATCAAAAGGAATGAAGCATTGACACAGGCTACAACGTGGACGAACCTTAAAAACATTCTGCTCAGTGAACAAAGCCAAGCGCAAAGGACCTCATGTCGTGCGATCCACTTCCATGAAATGTCCAGGGCAGGCAAATCCGTAAAGACAGAAAGCAGACGGGTGGCTGCCAGGGGCTGGAAGGGACTGTCTGTGGGCTTCCTTTCGGGGTGATGGAAACTAGCACTTTTTGTACTAAATGCCACTGAACTGTACGGTTTTCAATGGTTGACTTTACGTTCTGTGTATTTCACCTCAATCATAAAAAAGAGTCTCATTCTCAACCGCTCACGAGGGTTCAGAATCCACTTTACAGAGCGAGGGAGGAAAAAACCCTGAAACGAGGCAAAATGCCAACACTGTCAGGAATGAGGAGAAAAGGGAAAAACTCTCTGATCCTCGACTTTTGTCACAGCAACCTTCCACAGCCCTCGGGGAGCGGCGGGAACGCGTACACCACCTCCCCACCATGCTGTCTACACCACTGCTGCAGTCATCTGATCTACCCATTCTCCCGAAGAGAAAAGCGAGGCCCAGGTCCCGCAGCAGCTGAGCGGCCCAGCCGGGACCAGAGCCGGGGCCCGGCTGCCCCATCCTGCCTCTTTCTGCCTCCGGGAAATCGCTCCTCACAAAAGCAGGACCCGGTGGGAAGTCCCCGTGGCCCTTGACCTCCACGGAACACTCTTAACTCTCCTCTGCCCCGGCTCCATTACCAGAGAGGGCAAAAGTGCAGGTGGGAGTGAGCTTCGTAACAGCTCTCGTGTAAAATTATTCAGAAACAGAGTTAAAATATTAATTACGCCCGCCAGCTGAACCACAGAGCCCGTGACCCCTAAAAGCGTGAAACCCCAGCTGGCCCCTCCACTGGTGCCCGTGATGATGGGTGATGATGACCAGCAGCTGGGGAAGCCTAGCTGCAGACGGGGCTGCACCAAACCCAGACGGGGTGCACGCCTCCCTGGACCTTCTGCCTGGGGACGTCCTCTCCCAATGACCCTAGACTTGGCCATGATGCTCGCTTCAACCAAACGGGCCAGAGCAAAGGGACGCATTCTCGCCGCTCTCGGGAGCCCTGCAACTACTACGCAGTGACCAAGCCAGGCTGGCCCGTGGCAGGGTGAGAGATGGGTGATGCGGTTACCCCCCGACCCCTGCCAACAACCAGCCCACCCGGGAGACGTGAGTGAGGCCTGCCCACCAGCGGACCACAGGTGAACTCAGGAATCATCGGAGTCCTACTCAAATGGTCCACTTTCCAAATTGTGAGGTAAATAAGCCAGGGGTCAGCAAGTGATTGGCCTGTGGGCCAAAGTCAGCCCACGGCTTGTTTCTCTAAATAACGTTTTATCGGGGCACAGCCATGCCCATTCACCCGACTGCTCTTGCTTTGTAGAGAGACCGTACAGCCTGAAGCATGAAATATTTACTCTCTGGCCCTGAAATAAACAGTGGTCGTTTTACCCAAGGTTTTGGAGTGTTTTGTTCTGCAGGTCGTTAGCTGACACAAGCTTCGTCTAATTGTTACTGATTAGGTGGGCGTTACCATCCCACACAGCGGAGGATCAGGCGATGCCCGAGGCCACACAGGTGGGCCACGCAGGCAGCATCCGCAGAGCGGAACTGAACTCTGGTTTGTCCGACACCAAAGGCCCCGTCATCTTGCAGGCTTTTCAGAAAGGGCTCTTAACTGGATGACTAACTTAATAAATATTCCACCCCGACCTCCCAGGTCCTCTCCTCCCTCTTCAATAAAAGATGGCAGGATAAAATTTCAAATGAACAAGAGCACATCCGTGTCAGCAGCATCATCTGAGAGCCAAGAAGGTCCGCTCGAAACAGCACCTTCCGCCGCGCAGCCCAGCCATCTGGGGCTCCCGCGGGGCAGTGGGTGGGGGAGTGCCCCTCGCTGAGAAACCCTCCGTGGGAACTTTCCGGACACACCAGGGAGCGGAGGAGCTCAGGTGGGCCCCCAAGGCTACCGATGACCCCTGCAGGGGCAACAGGTACCCTGGAGGACTGCCGGGTCCCCCCCCACCCCCGTCATCCGGAGCCCCTACATAAACCGGGTGCACTTACAGCTGAGGCCAGAGGCTCTGCAGAGACCAGACGGGGCGGGAATCCACAGCGGGGCCTGAACAGGCTGTCCCAACAGGACAGGGGGAGCGAGCTGGCAGACTCCAACCTGCACATGACGCGGGTCCAATCTGAACAGAGCAAGTACATACAGGTGTTGCCAATAATGACGATGAGGGCAGCTCACGGTACACCAAGGCCCATCAGAGTGAGATAGGCGGGGACCTGGGACCCTTGGCTGCAGTGCTGCCGTGCTTGCACCTGGACAAACGTCTCCTCCAGCTACAAAATACAAAGAAACTATAAGGGACTAAAAATAACTGCGTGCGTGTGCAATTGGGGCATATTCTGGACAACAAGATACAAACAGACCAAAAAGCCCAACTGCCGCTTCTGAAGAGCCGGGAGCAAAAGCAGGGCACTGCGCATGCCCCCTGCACACGACACCACCACAAAGAGGCGGGCAAACCCCCCAAGCCACCCCTCCAGCTCGACCCCTGGACACACCCCTACCCGCCCCCCATATAAAGAACCAGCTTGCCTCCCACCCCCGCGGCGAGTGAGCAAGCAGGGGGCCCAGGGAAGCCTTGCTTGAATTTCTTGTCTGGCCTCGGATGAGTTTCTGTTGATTAAGGAGGCCAAGAACCCTGGTCGGTAACAACAGCCTGCACTTTATGCAGATGATCTCATTTAATGCTCAAAGCCACTGGAGAGGTGTTATTACCCCATTTTCAGGATGAGAAAACTGAGGCCCAGAGAGGTCAGCTGGCTCACCCAAAGACACACAGCAGTCACGTGGCAGAGCTCAGGCACCACCTACTTGGAGGACACACAAGCATGGACCAAGGGTCGTGGACCAAAGATCCTGGGGCAAGAGCAGAGACGGAAAACAACTGCAGCCCTGCCCCGTCCTGGCCAGCGCTATACTCCCCATCTGGCCAAAATCCTCCAGGCCAAACACCCCCGACTACGGCCTTGAAGAAGGATGCTCTGGAACTGCACACGCTCATCCCCACCAGGACAAAGGCACTGCCCAGGTTCAGAAGCACATGTGAGAAGCTGACCCCGCCTACATCCTCCTCCCCCCTCCCAGAGGTGGTCGGGGGAGGGGGCTATCCAAACTGAGTTACAGGGGCAGATTTCCTAGTAAGTGGTCAGTCAAGGCCACTGGGCACCAGGATGGACAGACACACGGGGAGAGAAGCTGGACAAAATCCTCACATCCCTCCAGCTCTGAGACTGGCCTGGTCAAAGCGCAAAGGCACCTGCTGGGCTCAAAACCCCAGTCGATGCACCTCTCTGGGCCTCAGTTTCCCCTTCTGTAAAATGGACATAAAAATACCTCCCCCCAGGGATGGATCGTGAAGATGCCACGAGACCGCAGGCATGAACATGCCTGGCACCGGTAGGCAATGAAACGTATTCTGACAAAGTCTGGCGATAAAATGCAAATACTCATAACAATGAATCAAGCTACCCACAAGGATACAGGAAGCTATTATTTTATTTTTCTTCTTTTATCTTATTTTATTTTATGTGATGGCATTGTTAATAGAAAATATTTAACCGTTTATTTATTATGATGTAACCAAGTAAGCCTGGTAAAGAAATCATTTCTGCCTCACAACACGGAGCATCGTGGAGCTGACGGGACGGTCTGTTACCTCGGAGGTATTTCCTGTCTTCCGGGAAAGCACCAACCCCACCACAGGCCACTGACCCCACAGCCAAGCACGTGTTACATTCTGCTGGGGAATCTGCCGGGTGTCCCAGGTGACTGCACAACCCGAAAGCCTTAGGACCACGTGGACACCCCAGCGGGGACCAGAAAACTGCCCATATGTCTAGGGGCAGCAGTGAGTGTTAAATAATAATAATATTATTCCCAGACACTTCCAGTAAGAATCCAGCTTCTTTGGAGAAGAGACCCCAGAAGCTATTTCACTGGGCCTGGTCTGGGTAGAGAGTCTACACCAACCCACAGTGGCCTCGGGGTTTGGGGGAAGCTGCCCGGCCCTGGGGACCTGGGGTCCGGCAGGAAACCTGCTGGGACCTGGCCAGGTCCCTTCTCCTTCCTGAGGCCCAGTGTTCTCCCAAAAGCTGGACCTGGGCCCCCCAGCACAAACATTCTAGAACCCTGATCAATCCTAAATTAGCTCTGGGGTCCCCTCCCACCCCAGTCTCTCTGAGAGGTGGGCCTGCGCTCCACCCTGGGGTAGAAGGCTGGGATGGTAGAGGTTCTCACCTCTCTCCCTTTTCCTCCAGTGAAGATTCTTGGCTGCTAAACCCAGGAAGCACGTCTGCAGGAAGGGGGCTCCGTCTGAGAACAAGACAGTGGGGCGACAAGGTAGGAGCAGGAGGGACTGGGTGGCGGGGGACAGGGGACAAGAAATAAGGAAGCCGACCCCAGCTGCTACAAACCCGTGCTGGCAGCAATAGAATTCAAGCCACCAAATGCAATTTTCAATTTCCTAGTAGCCACGTTTCAAACAAGAAAAGAAAAACCCAGTTGAAATGAATACTTATATTTTATGGAACCCAATACATACAGAACAGCGTCCCTTCAACTTGTGGCACTAGCCACGTTTCAAGGGCTCGACAGCCACGTGTGGCTAGTGCCACCACACTGAATGGACAGAAGTGCTCGGTGGTAGCCTGGGTCCCTTGTCAAGGAAGCGTCTGTCCAGTCGCTGAAGATAAGACACCGGCTCAGCGCTTTGGCGTCACCCTGGTCTGGCTGAGCCCCTCCCTGGGTCTGGCATGTCTGAGCCTGACCCGCCCTGCCATGTGCTGGCGGGGAGCCCTGAGCTGACCCACCCCTCTGAACTGGCTCCTTTTCTCAACCACAGAATGGAATAATTTGCAACGTGGCTGTTTGCGGTCTAAAGGAGATCATACCGCCAAGTCTCAAAGCTCCCTTGAAAGGGATTGTAAACACACATGGTGGACTTAGAGCCAGATCGATAGAAAACCAATCCCCACATGAACTTGGGAGCTGGATCCGTGACAGAGGGGGAGAGGCAAAGCCAGCAGGGGCGGGGGCAGGTCCTCCTGTGCTGAAACAGACAAATCACATCCCGGCCTGAACATTCTAGAACCCTGACACAAGGGCCAACACAAGGGCCCCGGCCTGACACAAGGGCCAACTCCCGATGGCATAAAAATAATAAACGAATATAAAGCAAGCCATTAAAGTTACTAGAAGAGAATACAGGAGAACGTCTCATGACAACAGGGTAGGGATGACTCGGAACTGAGAAACCCTGAGGCACCACAAGGCACCAGGTAGTGAATGAGTGACATCTTGCAGAAGAGCATGCCCTCCCTGCTTCTCTCTCTGCCCTGACACCTTCCTTGGTCCTGCCCGAGACCTGGATGAACCCACAAAGGTGAGACCCAGTTCCCAGGCCTTTCCTCCTTGGGAGATGGGAACACAGGGTATGGGAGGAATCGTGCTCCACAATTTCTCCAACAGACGGAGTCATTCCCGCTTTGTGGAGAGGTTCAAGAAGAAAGATGGGCCTCTTTCTACGGGAAAGCAGCCTGGGTGAGGCGAGAGGTTCAACTCTGCAATCCCAAGACCAGATGGGCCTCGGGCTGGTCACCGCTTCAAAACGTGCTTTCTGAAAGGAGGGGCTTGAATACCCACATTCACGGCAGCATCATTCAAACAGCCGAAAGGTGGAGACAACCGAGTGTCCACGGACGGATGAAAAGATACACAAAATGTGGTCCATCCGCACAACGGAAGATTACTGAGCTTTAAAAAGGGAGGAAAGTCACAGACAGGCTACAACATGGATGAAACTTGAGGACGTGATGCTCCATGAAATAAGCCAGACACGAAAGGATAAATAATGTGTGATTTCATTTATACGAGGACCTACAGTCATCAAATTCATAGAGAGACAGCAGGATGGTGGGGCCCGGGGCTGGGGGAGGGGGAGGGGAGTGAGTGCCGAATGGGATGGGGACAGAGCGTCAGTTTGGGAAGACGGAAAGTTCTAGAGATGGAGGGAGGTGAGGGTTGCATAACAATGTGAATGTGTAATGCCGCTAAGCTGTACAGTTAAAGTGGTTAAGATGGTAAATTGCGTGTTACATATACCTTAACACAACTTAAAAAATGTTAAGTGCAAATAAGTGTCTTCACATCAATTTCCATCAAATTCTTCACTTCTTATTTACTACTTCCCTCACCTCCTTCAAGTCTTTGCTCAGGTGCCAGCTTCTCAGGGAGGCCCACCCTGACCACCCCTCCCCCCCAGCCCCCTAACCAAGCTCTCCTTCCCTCCTGGACCACAGAGGTGCCTCTCTGTTATCTCTCTTCTCATTATTTGTCTCTTCTGGCTAGAACTAACGCTAAGCCAGCAGAAGGAAGGAAATAATAAAAGTGAGGGTGAAAATTAATGAAAAAGAACATAGAAAAACAGAGAGAAATCAATGAGACCGTAAGTTGGTCCTCTGAAAAGGTCAGTAAAATTGACAAACTTTTCACTAGAATGATCAGGGAAAAAAAGCGGGAAATACTCAAATCACCAAACTCAGAAATGAAGGGGAGACACCTAGCAGCCTCACAGGAACAAAAGAGAGGATGAGGAAATGCGTGACAATAAATTAGATGGTTAGAGGAAATGGATTTCAGTGAGATACAAACCAACCACCGTGATTCAAGGAGAAACAGAAGATCTGGACATACCCAGACCAAGCAGGGAGCGAGTTAACAAATTCAAAACTGCACAGAAAGACAGGCTCAGGCCCAGGGGGCCTCACTGGTGAATTCTACCAAACATTTAAAGAAGAATTAGTATCTCAGAAAGATACACGCTCCCCTATGTTCATAGCAGCACTATTCACAATAGCCAAGATACGGATGAGCAACCTACATGTCCATCGACGGATGAATGGATAAAGAAGTTGTGGTACATATATACAATGGAATACTACTCAGCCATGAAAAAGAATGACATAATGCCATTTGCGTTTGGCATGGACCTAGAGATTACCATCCTAAGTGAAGTAAGTCAGACAAATACCGCATGATATCACCTATATGTGGAATCCTAAATATGACACAAATGAACTTATCTACGAAACAGAAACAGACTCACAGACATAGAGAACACACTTGTGGTTGCCAAGGGGGAGGCTAGGTGGGAGAGGGATGGATTGGGAGTTTGGGGTTAGCAGATGTAAACTATTATATACAGAATGGATAAACAACAAGGTCCTACTGTATAGAACAAGGAACTATATTCAATATCCTCTGATAAACCATAATGGAAAATAATATTTTAAAAGAATGTATGTATATGGATAACTGAATCACCTTGCTGTATGGCAGAAATTAACACAACATTGTAAATCAACTATACTTCAATTTAAAAAAGAATTAATATCAATTCATCACCCACTTTTCCAAAAAATAGAAGAGAACACTTCCCAACAATTTTTTGAGGCTGCTATTACCATGATACCATCCCAAGAAAACTACAGACCCATAGCTCTTACGCACATACACACGAAAAGCTCAGCAAATACTAGAAAACTGAACCCAGCAGCATATAAAAAGGATAATAAACCATGACTAAGTGGGATTCCTCCCAAGAATACAAAATCGGCTTCCCATCAAAAAATCAATTAATGTAAGACACCGTATTCATAGAATAAAGGACCAAAAGCAGCTGATCATCTCGAGAGATGCAGAAAAAGCACCTGACAAAATCCAGCAGCCCTTCAAGATATAAACACTCAACAAAGAAGACACGAGAACTTCTTGAACCTGATGAAGGGCAGCCACAAGAAACCCACCGCTAACGTCACAACTAACGGTGAACGGCTGGATGCTTCCCCTCCCCCGAGATCAGGAACCAGACACGGAGGCGCTCTCTCACCATTTCTATTCAACACTGTACTGACGGTTCTAGCCAGGGCAACTAGGCACGAGACAGAAGCATCCAGATTGGAAAGGAAGAAGCATGGAAAGTTCTCTCCTCCCTCCCGCTGGCTGCCCTGGTCCCCCCACCCCACCTCTGTCCACCGGTCCCGCTGCACGTGGACCCTGGTAGCAGAAAACAGCCTTCTTGCTTTACAATGTTGCCACGGCTCCCCGCCTGTCACTGCCACACAGTTTAGCTCCTGGCGACATCACACACACAAGTTACACCCCTAAGAGCAAAGTACCAGCTGTGGATCAAACCAGCTCCCGCCTGGCTGAGCCCACATCCCACCACCCTAGCCTCTGCCGCCAGCGGGCCTGTCATGGGGTGGGGACCACCTGATGACCTCCTGGGGTCCCCAACTAAACTTCACAGATGCATCCTGAATGACAAGAAAAGGGACACGTGTTAGAAACATCCACCCGACTACAGGGCAGAGCCAGCTTTCAGACCCACACCCTGTCCGTGTTGCCAGTCCCATGCTTCTTCAGGTGGTTCTCAATGTATGATCCAGGGAACCCTGGGGGGGTTCCGCAAAGCCCTCTGAGGGGGTCTATGAAGTCAGACCATTTTCATAATAACACTAAGACGTTAGTTGTTATTTCACTCTCACCCTCTCCCAGGTGTACTTCAGGGTTTTCCAGAAGCTACACAACGTGTGATGTTGCAACAGACTAAATGCAGAAGCAGATACAAAAATCCAGCCATCTTCTGTTAAACCAGACAGTAAAGAGATTTTGCAAAAATATAAAACACTCTCTTCATTTTTTCTTGTTTTGAAAAATAGCTATTTTTCATAAAAATATTTTATTTACAATAACACACGTAGGTTTAGTACTGTCATTTTTAAATGCATTACTAACCACATAGGTTTAAATTCTCTTTTTAAATTTCTAACAGGATAAATATCAGGAGATACAACGCACATAAACAAAAAGCTCTCTGGGGTCCTTAAAAGCTCTTCAAAGATGGGGCTTCCCTGGTGGCGCAGTGTTGAGAGTCCGCCTGCCAATGCAGGGGACACGGGTTCGTGCCCCGGTCCGGGAAGATCCCACATGCCGCGGAGCGGCTGGGCCCGTGAGCCATGGCCACTGAGCCTGCGCGTCCGGAGCCTGTGCTCCGCAACGGGAGAGGCCACAGCGGTGAGAGGCCCGCGTACAGCAAAAAAAAAAAAAAAAAAAAAAACCTCTTCAAAGAGGGGAGTGGGGTCCTTAGACCAAAAGTTTGAGAAGCCCTGTGCTACCCTGGCCCACTCGTCCTGAAAGGAGCAGAAAGGTCAGCTTGGGCATCACCCCTGAGATGACACAGAGGCTGGGGCAGGACGGGTCCCTAATTCTGCACCTTGGAGTGGACGGCTGCCTGGTGTAGGGTCCTGGCAGTCAGGTCAGCTCCCTCTGCCTTGGTTTCCTCCCCGGAGAACGAGCATGAGGATACAAGTGCCCATTTCTCGGGTCCGTGGTGGGAATGGAGTGCGTCTGCACGTGGAGCCTTGCACAGCTCACACACTCGCTGTTACCCTGATTTTCACAATGTAAAGTCATCGAGATGGTCCACCGAGGGAGAGAGACGGACGGAAAGACAACTCCGGGTGCCCGTTTAGCCCCACAGTGACAGTGACAGTCCTGGGCCCCCCAATACACCCCTGACCCTGGTCTGAGTGGATGTCCCTCCCCCACGACCCAAAGAACCTCATCAGAAAGAGAAACAGATCAAGAGGCAGAGCAGAATCCTGCCGACTCAGCACAGACACCCACGCTGTCACTCACCAGCCTGGGACATCCCCAGAAGGGACCCCAAAGAATCAAAACACACCAACACCAGGCGACCTCATCCCACATATTTCTGGACCATTTCGCTGCAGGAAAGCCAAGAAGCCTTGAAACCCCTGGGAACCGAGGGTGTGCCATTCACCACCCCAGGTTTGGAAAATCATTAACCTCATACGCCAGGCTCGCCACAACCGTCTTCAGGAATTCCACCCCCACCTTCATCTGGACTCCGAGTTTTAACAAAATAAGCATTTAACCGCAGCTGATTTTTTTCCCCACCCTCCCGTCCCAGTGCACCAGCCTTGTAAACATCCCAGAGGTAATCTTGGTGGATGTAAATTCACGTGCCACCTGCCACGAACCGACATCCCGGATGTGGGTGGCAGGGAGCGGCCAGGCCTGAGTGCAGCTACTGGGCTGGCCCGGTCTGAACCCTCAGGGTGAGGCCAAGAAGGAACAACAGGCCAGCGGCCTGACTGGTTTTGTGACTTCCGGAAGCTGAATACACATGTGGGAGGGGAAGCGTGGAACCACTGGTGCTGTCCAGCTCCAAGGACAGGGCTACTCCGAACCGGTACCCCTCCGGAACCCTGGGATACAGAGAAACACGACCTGGTCCTTTCCCGGGGACCTGCCTGCCTGCTGATGGGGTCTACAGGCAAATCGCCATCGTTTGCCACACCCCGCCCCGGCTGATGGGGGGCCAGGGAAACTCCCAGACAGGAGCTGCTGTGCCGTGTGCTTTTTGGGATGCAACAAGCTGCCCCCTCCGCCCCCAACCCAGCCTTCATCGGCCCCGGGCAGGGGGCCCAGGCTGAATTTTCAGGAAGGTTCAAAGGCTCATTTCCCTCCTCCAGGCCGGCCTTCAGCTCTGCTCAGGATGTGTGACCCTCTCCTTGTGCCCCAAGCCTCCTGGGACCCAATCTGGCAGGACACAGACCCCACTGCTCCGTCCTGCCCTTCCTCAGGCTCAAGCCACACCATGGGCCCATCAGAGCCCCTGGGAAAGGGTCCTGGCGGTCCAGGCTCCTGGCCAGGAGGATGGGCCCTGTTTCTCATTCCTCCTGTGCAGCCCTGGGAGGAACCCTGAGTGTTGACAGTCTGGGGCAGGACACCCCCCTCCACAGGGCCTGGCCCATGTGGAGCACACAGGTGGCATCCTGTGTCACTCTGTCACCTAGGTGTCACCCCTGTCCCCAGGGGGGGAATCACCTGCCGGAACCCTGAGGGCGGGGCTGAATTCTTCCCCATTTCCCTCTCCTCCCCTGCAGGGGGCTCCAAACTGGGGTGCGTGGACCCTTTCCAAGGGGTCCAGTCTAAAGGGAATCAGTCTCTTCTGAAATAGCTCAGTCACAGAGAGGCCTGGGGTCTCCCTCTTCCCAGCAGCCCCTCCCATCTTTCACCTTTGAAAGGCCTTCCAGCCGCCTCTGAATCTTGTGGGGAGGGGACTCCCGGATACCAAACAAAGGGGGAACTTCACCTAAAGCTTTAATTTAAATACCAAAACACCCACCGCCTGATCGCTGAGAGAGGCAGTTCCAGGAACATTTTCCTTTTTCCATTTCTAAAAATCTCTAATGTATATATAGTGTTTGATCACAGGGCTTTCTCAATCCAGAAGTGACTTTTTAAAAAATACTTAGTGACTTGAGGTTACAGAAAATTTTAAAAATCAATGTATGTGTTATTTTCCTTGCAGAGAAATATGCTCGATCGATTAATAAAAGACCCACAAGCATAAAAGTCTATTATATCAGGATAAAACTCCTCGGGGAAGTGGAGCTATAAATCCAGGAAAGGAAAGGAGCAAACAGCATCCCCTAAAGGCCCTCCAGGTATCTGTCAAGCAAAGGTGGGTGTCAAGCCACACTTTGGGCCGCAGTGGATGCGGTTAAAGTCAGGGAACAGTTACTTTTCAAATGTCAATATTTACCTCACAGACCACGTTCTACGTCCTCGGCAAACATTTAAACCTACGAAGCACAACTTTAAAGGCGGACCTGAAATGCCTGGGGAGTCTAGGGCAATGGTTCATAGAAGGATCTGGGGTGGGTATAAAGCAATTCAGGGTGCAATTCTCTCAGCTTTGCTGGGTATCTGCACTGTCCATACAAAAATGTTGCAGGAAACGTGTGAGGACATACAGTTTTTTTAAAGCAATGTTAAGGGAGTCGAGAGGCAAAAAGAAATTTGTTTGGAAGAAAGCTGTCCTAGCGAGGTAGAACCAGTGATTATCCACCTGACGGAGGCCTCCAGGTGCACCTCCCACATCAGGCCTTTTTAACTGAAGCAGCAGCTCAGGACTCCGGCCAACCATCTTCCTCAAAGTGCGTTCCTAGAACCCCTGACAGTGGCACCCTCTGGGGAGCTCCCGGCCTGCTTCTTGGGCCTCAAACAGAATTTCTGTGGGGTGGGCCAGAAGCCCCTCACCCGAGAGGCCCATCGTATGAAATCTGCAGCTCTGGCCTTTTCAGGAAGGACTACTGTCCTGCGTGTGTGGTGCTAGCGTTTGTTTGGGATTGCAGATAACTAGGTCTGGGGAGAGAAACGGAGCCCCACCTAACTTCTTTGCAGTTAACACTTAATGCTTTGGGTCTCTATTTGGCAGGGAGAGTTGGTAAAGGGAGTAATACGCTACTTTTGGAAGATAACATTATTTAACCCTGGACCTGCACCCTAGAAACCAGCAGAGCAATAAAACGTTGTGTTGTCCAGGTGCCCATTGACATTTAGAAGGAATTCCAGAAGACACTTGAGTGTGGGCAGGTCTGTGAAGACAGCACAGTGTTGTGACCTGGGGGTGCCCAGAGACCCTTTCAGGTTTCCTATGAGGTGAGGACTTGTCATAATGACGCTATGATATCGGCTTTTCTTCCCCATTCTCAAGTAAACCTGGATTTTCTAATGAGTGGAAAGCAGATGTCCATGAGAATCTAGATGTCTTAACAGAAAGATCCATGTCAGTTTCTAATGGATTCATGGATTATCATAAAGGTGACTGTATACATAAGGGAAAAACAAGAGAGGGGGCTTCCCTGGTGGCGCAGCGGTTGAGAGTCCGCCTGCCGATGCAGGGGACACGGGTTCGTGCCCCGGTCCAGGAAGATCCCACATGCCGCGGAGCGGCTGGGCCCGTGTGAGCCGTGGCCGCTGAGCCTGCGCGTCCGGAGCCTGTGCTCCGCAACGGGAGAGGCCACAACAGTGAGAGGCCCGCGTACCGCAAAAAACAAAAAAAAAAAAAACAAGAAAGGAAGGTAGGAAGGGAGGGAGGGAGGGGGAGAGAGAGAGGGAGGAAGGGAGGGAGAAAAAGAAAGAGAAAAGAAAGAAAGGAAGGAAGGAAGGAAGGAAGGAAGGAAGGGAGGAAGAAAAAGAAATCTGCAGCTTTGCCATCTGGAACCTGTGGCTTCATTCCATCCTGAGAGTCAAGGAGAGGACTCTGAAAACCTCCCAAGGACAATTTTCAAACCCTGTCCCACCCCTTCCTGCACTGGCTTCCTGCAGCCAATCACCGGGGGCCCTGCAGCTGCCCACTAGCTCCCAGCAGCCCTGAAGGCTTCTGCTGCCTACCCCCCTTCCCCCCAAGCCCCGGAAGTGACACATGCCTCAGCTGGCCCATCCCCGGGGCATAACCATCAAGACCGACACAGCTCACGACCCTGAGCCCCGGGCAGCCTCTGGGATCTGCCCCAGTATTGGGCGTGGGCTCCCCTTTCCCTTCCGTTACAACTGCAAACCCCTTGAGTGGTGGGAAGGCCTGTGCTCGATGCATTCTTGTCTCCCAAAGACCCATCTCAGAACAACCACTGGAGCCACTGACATTAACATTTTTAGCCCCTTCCAAGCATTTCTTGAACCAGCTTTCAAAGGAAAAAAAAAAGGCCTATCACCTCAAGAAGTGTGATCAGAAACTCTGGTTTTCACTTTCTGGCTACAGTTTTTCTCACACCACAGTAACAAGAAAAATCATCGTCTAACCACATGAATTCTCCCACCGGGTGACGTGTGCGGTATGCAGGCTTAAGGGCTGGGCTCTCCCAAGCTACCTGGGTGCGATCCCAGCTCACCGCGCACTAGGTGTGTGGTCTGGGGCGAGTGGCTCCACTGCTTCGAGCTTCAGGCCCCTGATCTGTAAATTGGGAATAATAACCAATCGCACCTCTCTCCTTCCGGAGTTTTGAGAGACTTGGATGAGGTCATCTATGGCAAGAGTGCAGCGCCAGGCCAGGCAGAAGGTGAGAACCTGACAGCTGACAGAACAAGAACCAGACCATTCCCGCCAGGTCCCAGGGCAATGCAGACACCCCAGGCCTCATCCAGGTGTTTTTAGATCCCCCACCCCCTTCCTTTCCCAGACTGGGTTGGGGATGCTCTCTGTGCCCTACAGCACCCAGCGGTCACCTCCATCACAGCTCCTGTCCCACCGTGCACTGATGGTCCAATCCCCCTCTTCTCCCCGCTGGCCTGGAACCTCCCGTGGTGGTCTCCTGTGGCCAGCTTTGGCCGTCAGGTGATTATTTGTTGACTCGATTTCACAGTGTGCAGAAATTCCAATATAACCTAGATCACCTCGGAATGAACGGCAGGCCCCTCATTCGGGTGGGCGGGTCACGTGCAGTGGCCAGGTCACAAGGGTCACCCGGCCCTGCTCCGAGCCCTTCACCCAGTCAGTCCCAGGTGACGGCTGGGGGCTCCCAAGATGAAAAAGACCAGGTCTTTGTTTGGGGTGCTTTCCTCCCCACCCATCCACAAACTACCCCCTCAGTCAAAGCAGAGGATTCAATAAATTTGCCCCAGGGGTCACACGGATGAGCGAAGACCCTAAATGTTCCCTCCCTAGGGCTCAGGGCAAGGCAAGCCTCCAGGAGAGGCCGTAAGTGTACTTTTCTCTTGGTGTTTCCAACCACGCTCCCCTCCGCCCCACCCCACCCAGCCCAGCCCAGGAGTAACTATGGACTCCAGATCCAACAGCCTGCCACCAAGCCGTGCCTTAAGTGGACAGAGCAGGAGCTGGAATCCTGGGGAAACGTGTTCAGCGGTCAGGGGCTGGGGTCCACACTGAATTCATCCCCACCATTCCCTTAGCAACCCCCAAACTGAGCCCCACTTTGGAAAAGGCCCCTGTACTCACCCGAGGTGACAAGGACACCAGAACTCTATCATTTAGGACTCCAGGACGTATTTAGAAAGAAAGCGAGTAGGATAAAGAATTATTTTTCTAGAAAAATCAGTTCAACTAGTGTTTCCCTGCACATTGGTTAACTCCCGGCACGTTTTTCGTATGTCAAGCTTTTTCTTCCATCCTTTCCCCCAGCACCGATGAAATATAAAATGCAATGCTATCCTGGAACAACACCATCTTCCTCCTGGTGGCATTGCTCACATCGGACCCCCTGTCGAACCCTCGATGATCCAGGCTTCTCCTAAATAGGGCCCCCACCCCCCGCGAGGCTTGGACCAAATTGGTGACCCTTAGGTGCCAGCTTGGGGGCCTTCCTCACAACCCCAAGCACTTCAAGGAAAAAAAAAAAAAAAAAAAAAAGGAAGGAAAACCTCTGGGAAATTCACCTGAATGTGAATAGGGCTTTCTAAAGCAAATTGTCCTTGGAGTCAGGAGGCAAAAAGATTGCCTCCCCAAGCCCACCGCCCAAAGGGATCTAATTTGTTCAAAGCAGACAAGTGCACTCAACAGTGCCCACTGGGAACCACCTTTACAGGCAAAATCACTTTATGCGTAAAGGACTCCTTTTGATTCTCGAAGAATTCCAGCCGCTTCCACTGGGGCCCAAAGAAGCACCAGCTTTCCACCCAATTCTTCCTTCTTGGAAAAGCAGAAATTCCTCAGCGTAATAATGGAACCCGCTTCCTTGATAACACTGCACTCCAGGAGTCTTACATCCAGACACTTGTAAAGCAGCGTAATTCCTGTTAAGACAAGGGTCTCCCTCTGGCCTCCTTAAGGACACCGTGACTTTCTGGGCAAAAATCTATGCTACCATTTATTAACCCCCCCTTAGGGCAGCCACATCCACCTTTCCCCCCCTTAATCACTGCCGAACCGCCAGTGGGCACAAAGCTCCAGGCAGACAGATGTTCAACCCCTTCATCAAAACGCAGCCTTGTTATCGCGGACAAGTGGTTTGAAAACTCGGGTCTCCAAAGGCAGCCGCCTCCGGGGTCTCTTCTGGTCGTCCCGAAACCCCCAGGCGCGGAACCGGTGGTCACTAATTATTTAACGCGGACAGCGCGGCACTTGGATGGAGGCTGAACCCAGCGCCCACGTGCTCTCCCTGCGGCCGGATCAGCAAAGCCGAGGGACAAGTCCCAGGTAGAGATCAAGGCGCCCTCAACGGAGGACTTCCGAAATTATCTCTCTGATTCTTGGAGCTTAATTTAATTAGCGGATTGACCTCATTAACGTTCGAACTTGAGTTTCAAACAAAAAGAGGTCACGAAACTATCCAATTTACGACCTCGAACTTCCACGCGGAAACCACTTTATTTTCGGAAGGCCTCTAAGGACTCCCGGGACCGTGGCCACAGCTGCCGGCCACGGGGCCCGCAGGTACCGCCGCCTGAGTTCCCACCTGGGAGCCCGAGCGCCTTCTCAGATCCGTCTGCCCGGGGTCGATTTAAAAGCTCCGCCTGAAAGCCCACTGTCACCAGCAGAGGCGTCGCCCCCTTCGGACGCCCCAGCCCCACGGAAACACTGACCGCGCCCGCGTGCCCGCCCTCCCATCCCGTGCAGTGTCTGCGCGCAAACCCGCGGGAGGCACGCCGCTGGCCCGCACCCTCCGAACACCGGCGGCGAGGTCATCCGGCCCCGGCAGCAAGGTCCACCCCTATCCCCGCACCCTCCGAACCCGGGCAGCGAGGCCCTCCGGGGGGATCGCACCTGCGCGCACAATCCAGCGGCCCCAGCTCCAGCGGCGAGTGCGCGGTTGGTGTCTCCAGGCGCCCCCGGCGCCCGGACACCCAGCGGAGGCGCCGGGGCCGCGGGCTGCGCGGGCGGATCGATGCCCGGGCGAAAGTTGCCAGGGAAACTTGAGCAACTCGAGCGCGCCGGTGCCAGCCTCCTGCATAATTCACGGGCGGCGGCGGCGGCCAGGCGCGGGGGGCCGCTCTTCGGCACCAGCCGGGCCCCCCACCCCGGCTGGGGCGCGCGGCGGGCAGAAGCCGGGCACCTGGCGGGGGCTCTGCTCGGCCCCGGGGACCCGGGGATCCACTCGCGACCCCCGGGCCTGCGCCAGGTGCACCGGCCCCGGCCTCGCCGAGCCCGCTGCTCCAGCGGCGCGCACCTGGATGGGAGTTCTGGGCGCCGGTGCGGAGCCGGGGGAGCCGACGCAGGGTCTCCGGGGACCTGGCGACGGCGGCGCCTGTCTCCGCCCCCGCGCGCCCCCTGGCGGCCCTGTGCCAGTTTTACCGCCGGGCATGCGGGCCCAGGTACCCGGGCCAGCGGGCGGCGACCTAGGGCAAGGAGATCCCAGGCAGGGGGCGGAGGTAGGTCCACCTGCGTTACCCCAAGGGAAGGCGCTGGAGGTGAGAGGGTTCATGCGCGCGGGGGACAAAGGCGGTGCTCCTGCGCTCTGCCCCCAGGCCGCTTCCAAAGCATTTTAAACCGACCCCTAGTCCAGAAGGAAGACGGGGGAGTTGGGGGTGGTCTCTACAGAGAAGCGACCCCACCAGGACGCGAAGAACGCTTGCCCCAACCTCACATCCTCAGTCTCTATGGGCCCGAGACTGCGCGGACCCGCTGACTCCTGGAATCCAGACGCACCCAAAACGCAGCCGGTGAGGACGATCGGGCGCCCGAGGGCCACCTCCTGTCCTTCCCGGCCGCACGGGGTGCCTCCGCCACCCCGCCCCGCTCGCGAAGCTCACCGAGCCCCCCGCCGCCGCCTCACCTGGCTCGGGGCGCAGCTCAGAGAGTCCGGGCCGGTCAGAGCCGCCAGGGAAGGGCTGGCGTCCGCGCGCACCTGGCTCGGCCGCGGGGACCCGAGCGACGCCGCGCCCAGCCCGGCCGGAGCGCGGGAGCCGCCGCCGCCGCCGCCGCCGCCGCCGCTCAGGTGTCCGGGTAGGGGGTGGGGACGCCGCGGCCCCGCCCCGCTTTGCAGCCGGGCCGGGGGCTCCCGGCAGGGGCAGCTGGGCTGTCCCTCCCCTCGGCCGGGAGCGGGCGGTTGGGACCGGCAAGGCTGGGGGAGGGGCCCCCTTTCGGCCAAAGGGCGCGCGCGGCCGGGGACTCAGGCGCGCCCCCCCGCCCCGGATCTCCCCGCACCCCCCGGAGGCCGGTCAACCCCTCCCCACCCGGCCCCGGCCGGCTCCCGCCTGCCGTGGCTACCCGCGCGCGGCGTGCGGGATCTGTTGCAGCAGCCCGGGGCCGCCCCGCCCGCCGCCCCGCCCCGCCCCGGGCTGCGTGGCTCGCCGGCCACACAACCGGTGAAACCCAGCGGACCTGACCCTGAATTTTGCAAAGCCCGGTTCCTTCTGCCCAGCCGGCTCCCGCCCCAGAGTGTTTTATGTTCACAGGATTCGGAAATACAGAGGCTGATTGCCCATCTGAAGGTTTGCAGAGCAGATGAAAACTTTGTGCCTGGGTATTCCGCCGCCATCAGCCTCCCGGGCCACCTTGCACCTGGATGGGCGCTTCGTCCAGGGCGTGCAGACGCGTGTCTCGGCCAGCGGCCCTCCCAGCCGGGAAAAGCTTTAGCGGGTGGAGGAATTAAAACCAACCGCTCAGATGAATCCTGAAGTCGAAAAGGCACCCTCCGGAGACGCCCGGGAATCCTATTGTTATCCAGGCCTCCGGGATCGTTAGGTTTGCCAAAACCCAAAGCGGGGCGGGGTGTCCTGAGCCTCAGGCCCCCAGCACCGAGCTGGGACGGTGGCTTTACTCTTCCCAACCTGAGGTACGAGCAATCGGCTAACAACTTTTCTCAAGACCCTGGTAATTCACTGGTCACTCCACCTGTCTCTGAGTAAGCTAGGGAAGTTTCTGAGTCCTGGGATTTCCAGTGTTCTGCAAAGGGGGAGCACCTGCTGCCGCCAAGATGTGCAAGCCTGAAGGCGGCTCGGAGGGGCTGGCAAACACCAGCGTCCAGGCTGTGAGGTAGAACAACGTACTTCCAGGACAGCAAGCCTTCAACTGTGCAAAACCTCAATCCATGTCTCCCCGTGAAGAATAAATATATTTATTCTTTTAAGTCAGTTTTATAGGACATGCCTGAGAGATTTGCATGGGCCGGTGACATCAACATACCAAAGGCAAAGTTAAATATTGGCTCTAGTACTTTTTTTTTTTCCTGCTTGCATAATTGTCACACATTTCAAAGAAGTCTTTAAAAGCACTTAGATTTAAAAAAAAAAAGAAAAGAAAAAAAAAATGTTGTGTTTGGGGCCTAGTATTTCAGGACACACATGGGGTAAAATGCCGTAACTCCTTTAGGGCGGCTGCCAAGATGCAAGCTCCTTTCTCTCCTCTGCTCCCTTAAGCATGAGATTTAATAAAATATTTATTGAATGAATAAAGGAGGCAATCAATCAAATAATAATAATCCTTCAAACAGGAAGAATGAAGCCCAGGCCGGATCTTGCAGGCATAACTTCTTTGGCCTGGAAGCAGGGGGATCCTGCTGGGGGGGAAGGGAGGGGGAGGGGGAGGGGAGGGGAGGGGGAGGGGGAGGGTGGCCAGGAGAATGTTCTGACATTCTTTGGGTTTGTCAGTGGCGGCTCTTCTGGGAAGTGGCTTATAGGGAGTGAGGGGGCTGGGGGAGTGCTTTCTTCCACAAGTCCCCCCATGACCCCAAATAAAACGTGTTATCCAGGGAATTCCTTGGCGGTCCAGTGGTTAGGATTGCACGCTGTCACTGCCAAGGGCCCAGGTTCAAACCCTGGTTGGAGAACTTAAGGTCCCAGAAGCCGCATGGCGAAGCACCCCCACCAAAAAAAAAAAGTTATCTGAAGTGGCGTGTTTGCCACTACTATATTTAAAATAGATAACCAACAAGGACCTACTGCATAGCACAGGGAACTCTGCTAAATATTCTGTAATATCTAAATGGGAAAAGATTTTGGAAAAGAATAGATACACGTATCTGTAGAACTGAATCACTTTGCTGTACACCTGAAACTAACACAACTTTGTTAATCAACTATACTCCATTATAAAATAAAAATTAAAAAAATATAATAAAGTGGCTTGTTTGCCCTACAACTCCAACTCAAGTCCCTAAGATATCATCTCCTCCAACCAGATTCCCACCCCCCAAACTCTCTTGCTCGGATTTCTAGAACCATCCTGCAGAGAGCAGAGGAAGCAGCTGTCCAGAATGCGGCCAGGGACACATTGCTGCTGCGCTCACGCGGGGCTCCAATGCCAAAGCCCTTCTGCTGTGTTCAAGAAATACTTCCCTGGGGGCCCAGGCCTCTGCCAGCCCGTCCACCCAACTGGACGCCCCTCGGCCACCCGCTCCAGTGCCTCTGATCTGTTTGTTGCTCAACAACAGGGCTCTGTGTGAGGCGCATCTTTTGGCATTTTAAGGACAGTATCCTGCTTTCGTCCCAGTTTCTCTGTGTCCATTTCGGTATCCAGTTCAGCCTTGTACGGATTGGGCAACGTCCTTCCAGTCTTCAAAAACCTCTCGTGAAAAGGCTGGGGATCCAAAAACACTGCAGCGGTGCCTTTACTCACTCGTTGATGCCCTGAGAACGTGTTTCAGGGTAGGGGGCACCCTCAGCCCCTGACTGCCCGTGCCTGCCAGTGTTTTGCCCCTTCGGGCATCCCTGTGCACGGCTCGTTTGAAGCGATCTTCCTGGTGGACCCGGAGCAGTCATGTCACAGAGCACCGTAACTCCATCTCAGTTTAGGAAAAGGGAAATCATCCTTTTTGCTTCTCGGTGTCAGAACTGCCTGTTTTTGCTTCTGTAAGCTGCCTTTACCTGGACGCACCCCACCCCCCAACATGTCTGATGATGCGTGAATGAGCTAGCAGAAAGATGTAACGCTCTCCATCTCTGAGCTTTTCTTTTTCCTTGTGAAACCTGAAGCATTCGACCATCAGTCACAATATTTCTGGGTTGCCCCCCTGAGCACGGGGCACGCCAGGACTTCCCAGAAAGAGTAACTGCTTTACAGAGGACTAGAAACTGCGGCATCGTACCGTTATAAATATTTTGTGGCTTTGATTAACCCAGATGTTCATTGCATTCAGCGGTAGGCTTGGTCCGTCCCTCCCGAGGAGAAGGTACGGGGTTTGGGATGCTGGAGGCCAGCATCCTTCTTCAGAGAAGGGTTCTTAGGCTACCCAGAAGGGAAGGACCTAGCCCAACCCTTCAGTTTACACGTGGGAAACTGGGCAGCAAGGATATATGGGACTCACCCAAGGACATGCGGTCAGAGCCAGGTAAAATCAGGCGTGCACAGGGGAAGCCTGGTAAAGGCAGGAAAAGGTTGGTGCTCCAGCCAGCAAGTGTGCCCCATCCCCCCATCCCTGCCAGCCTCCCCCACGCTTCTGCAATTTTTTCTACATGTTTCCCACTGTAGCAAGAGATCCACTTCCCTCATGTTCCCGCACATCAAATATTGGCCCATACGCTCATTTATTTGTCATTTCATGACAATTTCTAGCTCAGTTCCTTAACCTGATGCTATAAATATTCCCAGATCTCGCAAATCCCTCAACTCCTCTGCCAGCGTGCCTCCCGTGTAGCCCTCTGTATCTTAACAAGGAGTTTTATTACTCGCCTTTAATTTTCCACATAGTTATTTTCCATAGACTTGTTTTGAAAAGCCCCCTGGGACTGATATCTGAACAGAGAGTCGGGGCTGCTCACACAGGGAGCAATGAGGGAACCGAGGGAGAGCTGGCTTCTCCTGGAATCTGTGATGGTAGGTGGGGCTGGTCAGAAGCTCTCCCTGCTGGACTGGCAGATGGGGAAGCAGTGGACAGGAGGACAGGCCCGCAGAGGGGCCGAGGCTTTCCCCATCAGGCAGCCCCCAGGCCAGCGTCTTTCTGCTTTCTGCTCTAGGAAATCTGCCAGCCCCCTGACGGTGCCAACGTAGCCTGAAGATTGCGGGAATTATGGCCCCAGGGGCAGCTCTCAGCCATCCCGGAAGCATCCTGGGAGACTGGAGGTGGAGATGCTCTGCTCCCCCCAAGCAAGTGAACAGTCCTGCTGGGGGAAGTTCTGAGGCCTCTAGGAGGTACCATTGGTGGCCCCCATGCTTATATTGGGGGGTTTCCTCCTCTGTGTCTCCCTTTCCCCACGCCCTCACTCCTGATTCCATGTACCAACTCTCAAATACAGCATCCCCCATCCGAGTCCTTGTCGCAGGCAAAGCTTTCCAGGGAAACCCCAGATTAAGTAAACACCCTCTGTGATCCGGTGTCATGTCCATGAAGATGAAGCCCAAAGGGACAGCCGAGATCGCCCTGGAGGTGACGTGACCTGAGGCCAGGGGAAGTCCCGCTAAGGAGGGGGCGGGGGGCGTGGTCTGCTGACGCCAAACAGCAAAGAGCCGCTGGACGCTGCTCCGGGAAAGTGAAACATACCAGAAAGTCCTCTTGTAACCAGCTCAGAGGCTCTTGGGGTTTGCTTGGCAAGCAGACAAATGAAGCAAAAACCTTTTAAATTATCTCCAGGCAGAACACAGCCGGGCTTTGATAAAACAACACACCACAACTCAGTGAGGTTTATTCCCATAAAGCTAGAACGTGTCACGATTAGCAAATCTATCAGGAGAAATGTTTGATCGAACAAAACTTCTTCGTAAACAAAAAGGTATTGTTTGAGACTATTTTGATATTGTTCAGTTTTAAATATCAAACCAAAGCCAGCGTGATGTTCCCTAGGAAACACGAAATCACTCTCATTCGATTCAGGAACAAGATACGGGAGCCTGCTTGGGAGTTCCCTGGCGGTCCAGTGGTTAGGGCGTGGCGCCTTCATTGCGGTGTCCCAGATTCAATCCCTGGTCGGGGAACTAAGATTCTGCAAGCTGCCTGGCACAGCCAAAAGGAAAAAAGAAAACGATATGGGGCCTGCTAACATTACCAGCACTTAATATTTCTCTAGAAGTGCTAGCCAATGCAATGGAATAAGGAAATGAAATAAGAAACGTATATATTTGAAAAGGGAGGCAAACTTACCGTTTAGGGAGGTGCTATGATTGTCTAAATGAAAAAAATCTAAGGAAATAAACTGAAAGCTCACGAAAGAGTTTAGTAAGGGGACTGTAGGAAACCAGTAGCTTTTCTATTTATGAGCAATAAACAGTTGGAAATAGGAAAAAATGACATTCCTGGAATCAACAGAACAAAAGGGAAAAAAGTGCCAGGACAAATATAATGAGAACTTTTGAGACTTAGGGGGAAAAAAACCTTAAAATCCTCTTAAGAGAATGAAAAAAGTAGAATAAATAAAGGACTGGTATAGGGTTGAGGTTAAGAACAGCAACTATTAAACCAGACTGCTTGGTCCTGAGTCCCAGCTCCACACTTACTAACTGGGTGGACTTAACTGTGTTTCCTAGCCTCTTTACATCTTCTAAATATGTAAAGATTCTTTACAGACTAACTATCTATTTAGAAAGTAATAGAAATCAGTTAAAACCCTAATTGAAAATGGGAAAATGACAGAAAAGGACAAGTTATTTTAAATATTTTTTAAAATGATAAGTCTTTTTAACAAATGATGCTGGAAGAATTGAACATCCATAGGGGGAAAAAATGAACCTCACACCTTATAAAAAATTACCCTGAAATGGATCGTAGCTCAATGTAAAAGATAGAACTATACAACTTTTAGAGGAAAAGCTAGGAGAAAATCTTTCCGTCTTTGGTTAGGCAAAGCGTTCTTAGTTATGACAACAAAAGCATGATAAAAGAAAAGAAAATGGATACACTGGACTTTATCGCAGTTCAAAATTTTTGCTCTTTGAAAAACACGCTATACAGAGAATGAAAAACAAGAAACAGACTGGGAGAAAATTCTTGCAAATCACAGATCTGCCAAAGGACTTGGATCCAGAATGCTCAAAATATGAGCTCAAAAAACTCAGCAATAATCTGAAACAAGCTGCCCAAGGAAAACACGGGCAAAAGACGAGGCCACCGTCTTCACGAAAGAAGATATTCAGAGGGCAAAAGCGCCCATGAAAAGATGCTCAATGTCATTCATCATTAGAGAAATGCAAATTTAAACTACACACCTATTAGAATGACTAAAAAGAAAAAAGGGCTGAAGACGGGGAGCAGCTGGAACCCTCACACATCGCTGGCGGCTACATAAAAGGGCACAAACTCTTTGGAAA
The DNA here is from genome assembly GCF_937001465.1 of Orcinus orca. NCBI lineage: Eukaryota > Metazoa > Chordata > Mammalia > Artiodactyla > Delphinidae > Orcinus > Orcinus orca. The sequence goes on along the minus strand of NC_064566.1, from coordinate 2,663,903 downwards.
ACAGTTTGGCGGTTCCTCGTGAAACTAACCCCATACGTAATACATTCGACCCAGGTGTTTACCCGAAAGAAATGGAAAATGTTTCTGTATGAATGTTTGTAGCAGCTTTAGTGCTAGCCCCTCACATCTCCATGTCCCTCACATCCTCCTTCTCCTGTCCTGCCTGCATCCAACATACCTCCCCAACCCAGCAGCTACCTGAACCCTGTCCCCCATCACCTGCTGCTGGTTCTGAACCACCTGCAGCCCTGCCCCTCACCACCTCGTCACACCTCCGGACAGCTGGGCTAGCTGTGCATGGAATTCCCGCCCTGCTTTAAGTCCCACGGGCTCCCACCCCTCCTGGGTCAGCTCTAAGATCCTCCCGAGGCCCTCAGAGGCCTCGGCCTCCCTTCTCATCCCCTGCGGAGAGTGGCTCACGGTCCCCTCCCTTCAGAGAACCTTGATGGTACACAGACACTTGCTGTCCCTTCACTGGGCTAGAAATCCCAGGGGCGCCTGGCATTTCCCATCCCCAGGGCGCCCTTCACGTTCGCAGGGGATGGTTGGAGCCCGGGCCAGGGGTTGTTTCACAAACTGGCTGCATGCATGGAGGGCCAGGAGGGACGGACGAAAGAGGCAGCCGCACCAGACAGGCAGGTGGAATCAGCAGGAAACTTACATACAGACTTCTACGCAGGACCAGTAGATCTCCGTGTCTGCCCGCCAAATCCTGAAGGTTATATGGAGGTCAGGGCTCAGTCTCAACACCGGCTGATGGTCTCAGTACCACTCTGCTCTCTCAAGGCCGCATCCTTGAAAACGGCTCCCACTGTGGGCCCGGTGGGCAGAAGACACATTCAGGCACAGGGGACGGGTGAGGGGCTGCCGACGGCCCCGGGGCCAGCTCACAGGTCAACTGGCGGCCACGCCCACCGGATCTTTGAATTCATTTAATGTAAGAAACGTGATGAAGCTGCTTCCAGGGACCAGTGTTTGGGGCGCGGCAGACACGGGGCTCCCCGACGTGCATTCGGCACGAACAGCCCTGAATCCGGATCCACCTCGCAGAGGAGGCGATGTTTGGAACCCACCCCCCCAACAAAGAGGACAGGCCACCTGGGCACGGGGACCCCGAGATGGGGGGGTGCCGCCCAAGGAGAGCTCTTGTCTACCCCACCATCGGGGTTCTCGTGCCCAAGAAAGCAAACCTCAAGGCAATTTAAGTTTTACAATTATGCGGAGCTGGTTTTTGTTAGAAGCATCAACTTCCAGGCCTCCACTGCTCTATTTTTTAAAGGAGTAAAACACCTTCGTTTTAAATAAGTGAATGACGGCTATGGTGATGAATCTGGCCTGTTGCCACCACCTGGGAAGTAGATGGAGCATACTTGGTAGGTTTCTCACTTTTAACAAAGCTGTCTCCCTCTGACCTTCCGAGGTCAGAGTCAAGGAAATTAATTCTAGAGGAAGGAGGTAACGTAACACTCAAAAGAAAATGTCCGCGGTGAATTATTTGACTTTCTGCTACAAGAGATGAATGCCTTCTCCGCTGACAGCCTGGAGTAGAGGGTCCACCCTTAGGACAGACAGGAAGCAGAACTCGGAATCATTTTATTAACGGTGATTTAACTTTCTGTCTTTGGATGGTGGCGGGCACATACCGCAGGGTGTGGGTAGGATCTGCCAGGTTTTAAGAACCCAAGATGGGGACTTCCCTGGAGGTCCGGTGGTTAGGACTCTGCGCTTCCACTGCAGGGGGCACGGGTTCGATCCCTGGTCAGGGAACTAAGATCCCACATGCCACGCAACCAGAAAAAAAAAAAATTAAATTAAAAAAAAATTGAAAGAAAACAAGATGCCCAGCCCCTCGGCCCCCCTCTCATTCCCTCGGGTGAGGCTGGGTGTGAGGGCCTCAGACAGGAGCCCGTGTCTGGGGCTCGCAGGCGGGAGCCTGGGGAGCCCCCGAGTCCCAGCCGAGGGGTCTGAGTTCCTCCTGTTGGTCTGCTGTGCAGGGCACCGGAAGACGCCACCCCCCTGCCCAGGACACGCCTCCACCCCAGCAGCCCACTGTGAAGGACAAGCCGGGGCCACCACAGTGCTCATGCCTCGGGGGGGGGGCGGTGTCAGGGGGCAGCAGGGGTCTGGGCACCCCTGAGAACCATCTCATGCACTGCAGGGGAGCCCCGCTCTGGGAAATGCTGCTCCACAGCTCTGAGACCTCATTTCTTCATTTGTCAAATTCCTCCAAAAACTGACCTCCGAGGTGGGAACGGAGGTGCAGCAGCAGAAGCTTGGAGACTGGAGGGGCCATGAAAGGGGATACCTCCCCTGCCCCCATCACCAGGCGTCCCCTTCATTATCCCACTGCGTTGTCCCAACGTTGACCCAGTGTTCCACAGCGAAGTGGAAACGTGGAGATGGTCCAGGGCTGGGAACAGGATGCTACACAGACGTTTATTTGCATAAATGATCATGTAATTATTATTATTATTACATTATTATCTTTGATTAATTGTTCTGTTATTGTTACATTGTTTTTATTATTGTCAATTAGTACAATAATAGAGTAATAGGTTAACAAATTTTTGTCAAGGCAGACGCGAAAGATAGAGTACCTCTCATGGGGAAACCACCTTGCCCTGTCAGAATTCGTCGCCCCACCCCTTGGTCCAGGCACATCTCTGAGGTGGAGGGGGGAGGGGGAGGGGGAGGAGGAGGGGAGAGGAGGGAGGGGGAGGGGAGAGAAGGGGGAGGGGGAGGAGGCAGTGGGGAGGAAGGCAGGCTACACAAGCATCCTTGATTCCAGTTTCTCCGATTTGCATTACGGAAAGTAGCAGCTTGTGCTAATTGGGCCCTTGCAACTTTGGGGACCTCAGAACTACCCCACCCACACCCCCTCAACAATATGAAATCGTGTTGTTGTTACATATTTGGCAAGACAGGTCAGTGGAAGAATGCATTTCAGGAGTCCAGAACACGGAGAGCAGAAGCCACCTTGAAGAAAGGTGGAAACCTGGTGGGCGGGTCCGACTGGGAGCACCTGCTGTGATCAGACTCTGGTCCCGTTTGTACGAGCTGCATGATGCTGCGGGGGCTCACTTATGTACGCTGAGTTCCGCATCCCTTCTTTGTCAGATACGGACGATAATAGTATGTGTTTCACTGCCTTTTATGAAGGTAAATGAAATCGTGCCCAGAAAGTGGCTTAACACAGAACCTGGCACAAAGTCAGGGCTCATTCAATGCTAGCTATTGTCATTATGAAGACTCGCGGAGAGAATTGGAGATATTTAATCTAGAAATAGAAGGAGGCACTAGAGCCGCCATCAGATCACTGAAGAAGTGGCTGGTAGAAGGAGAATTAGGCTTTGTCTAACTCTTGTGATTTGGGTTCAATACAAAGAACTTTCCTTGACATCAACTCAAGGGCTCCAGCTGCATTGAATTTGGGGCACACTTTCAAACTCAGAAATTTGGGGTGAATGTACAGAAACAGTGAGGACTGACTTTAAAGCACTTTTCATTATTCTGAGAATACGGATTTGTTTTTTTAACAATAGTAAAATGAACTGATGTTTCAATTACCTATTCAGTTAACATTAAGGGATGGATTGGGAGTTTGGGGTTAGCAGATGCAAACTGTTACACATAGAATGGATAAACAACAAGGTCCTACTGTATAGCACAGGGAACTCTATTCAATATCCTGTGATAAACCATAGTGGGAAAGCATATGGAAAAGAATATATATATATGTATGTATAACTGAATCACTTTGCTGTATAGGAGAAATCAACACAACATTGTCAATCAACTATACTTCAATACATTTTTTTTAAATTCCAAAATATAAAAAAATATTTTTTAGTAAATGATTTTTTTATGATAGCAAAATCTCCCCCTAGACATTCTTGCCAATGTCTCTGCAAAGTGGAACTGTGTCTGCCCTGGCTGGATGTCTCTCTAGACTCAGGAAACCACGGTCTCACGTTCTAGGAACTGTGATCTATCTCAGTGCCTGATGGGTGATCGTGCTGGGTGCTTCCCTCTCACCCACAGCAAGCGTAGCTGTCCTCCACGTGCGTGACCCATTTCAACCAGGATTCCGTCTGAAGGACAGTGCATTATCGTGTCCACTTGTGTGGCTAGCGTTCATTTCGCTATTCATAGGACAAAAGACAGTCTCCCCGGTGCCTCTTGGAGGTGTGAGGCCCACCTGTGGCCCCCTGGGCACACCCCTCAGGAGCCCCATCAGGCCCCCGCAGGAACACACTGGACTGTTTCAGGGCAATAGTCCGCACCGCTTAGCTGGTGCAGATTCTGCAGCGGGCATCCCTGTGTTGGCTGGAGGAGTGAGCAAGGGGACTTGATGGGCTTTCTAACCCTCCGAGGTGGGTGCCTGAGAACAAAACAGGGGTTTCAGCTCAACCCTTGGACCGCCCAGAGGTCCTCTGAAGCCTCCTTCGTTAGGAATGATTAATGGTCTTACTATACAAGTCTTTGCACTATAGGCCCTGGCACTAAGGTTAACTGGTCCAGCAATAACTTAATCACGAAATGCACATGACAAAGAATTATAACCAGCGTCTTCCACTTAATGATTCCTTCCCTGCGCCTTCCCACATATTCCTTAAATGCCTTTTAACGTGAAAGCTGCAGAGAGCTTACACTGAGAGCATCACAGGCCTGGAGGCGACCGTATTTTGCTGCCTCCAGAGATACAAAGGAAAAAGGAGAATCAACCTAAATAAAGATGGAACCAAAATGCACAGAGAGTTGTGGAATATGCCATCGATTCTTTTAATAACAACTAAATATAGATTCCATACCTGAATTCTTTCTAAATATAGATTCCATACCTGAATTCATTTCATTTTATTTTTGATTCTATAATGAGAGCTTGGATGGCGACGAGTTTTTGTTGCCACATGTATTGTGAAAAATAGCAAATTAAGTGGCAGGCATGATGAAAAAAAAATAAAAGCGGTGAGATGGAGTTGGCTTTTGTCTGGCTTAAGACTCTCCAGGCCGAGCCTTAGGGAAGGATGAAGGTGAATGCTGTCCTCGTGGTTGGAGTTGGGTCATGTGGTGTGCAGGCAAAGGAGAGGCAGTGTTCTACCCGCTGGCCATGGCATGGGACTGAAATATTGTCCCACGTGGAACCCTGACTTGCTTCCAGAGACTTAATTTCAGCACTTCGGTCGCTTTATTTTTAACATGCCCTGTCTCCCTGAGTCCTGGGATTAATAACTACTGAAACGGCTGCAAAAGAGCCTGCCAAGCAAATTGCAGAGAAGTACTGATGATTATTGCACAAGGAAGGCTGGGGGCTAACTGGATCGTTGCAGCTTGACGGACTGTCCAGTGGCCTATGAAAGCCAGGGGCCATCATTACCCCAATTCTAATACATGGCTAGGAACAGGAGCCCAAGACATGTTAGCTGCACAAAGGGACACGCCCTCAGGGCCGGATGGGCTGTGGGGCAGCTGTTGACCCCGTCTGGAGATGGCAATGCTGGCAGGGGCCCCACTGGGCTCCTTACCACGGAGACTCCATCCTGCGCCAGTGCTGCCAGCAAGGAGCCAGGCTGGTGTTAGATCAGAGAGTAAAGAATGTGGCAGGCTAGGCTCATATTCTCTTGCTTAACGTAACAGATGAAGAAATGTTTCTTTTAAAAGACCTGGCAAGCCTTCAAAAGGGGAGAGAGAGGTGGTGCCAGAGGCAGCTGGGAGGAACTTGTATTAGCCAGCATGGGCTGAGTTATATTGTGATGACAAACATCCCCCCATTTCAGTTGGTTTAATACAATAACAACCTGTTTCTCCCTCACCACTGTGGGTCTGCGTGGCTTTCCAGAAGAGCTGACCTCCATGTGCCTCCAAAATTGTCACAGCAAAGGAAGAGAGCACCCGAAGAACCCCCATCCGTTTTTAACCGCCTCTGCATCTGCTTACGCTCATTCCTCATTGGCCAAGGAACATCGAGTGGCCACGCCTAACCTCAAAGGGGCCGGGAAATGTAATATTCTCTGGAATGTGTTCGGGAAGAGGAGAACCAGAAACGGGATAGACCAGCCTCAGTAGTGCTTATGGTGAGGCCGTATCTTATATAGAAATACAGGGGGCAAACTTCCTAGGGACTGAGCCTTCACGTATGGTGCCCACCATCCCATGGATTATTCCAATACAGGTCATTTCCTCTCCCTGGGAGCATGCAATCTACTCCCCTCCTACATCAATAAGAAAGAGAATATTAAAAACACAGGCGTGCACACACTCCTAAAATAGTGGCTTTGGAGTTTGTAGTGCTGAGCTTGTGATGGAGTCAAACAGACCTGCGTGTGTTACCTACCAGTCATGTGACTTTGGACAAAGAAGTTCATCTTCTAGATCTCAGTTTTCTCATCTTTCAGATGGGGATAATAGTGATAACTATCTTATCTAGTTGTGGTGAGAATTAAACAAGATAATTCAAGTAAACTGCTCAAAATAAGTGCTCAAAAGGTGAGTTATTCTTAGCTCTTAATGTTGGTGTTATTATTAGCACAAATTATATTCTACTCATTTTCTTTTTTTCACTCAAATTATTTTGAGTTTATTTACTTGGAAGTAAACAGTTAAAAAGGGGGGGGGGGAAGCCTGAGTTTGGCATGAGTATTACTAAGCAGAAAATTGACAAAAGACGGCAGTATACATTCATCTCTACACTCACATGCTGAAAAAAAGTTGATAATTTCACCAACATGCTCACAATTCATGTCTGAAAAACAATATGGAGCAAGATTTGAAGAACTACTCTATCAACAACAAAATAACACTGTTAGTCACTTACCCAGCAGAAACCCAACTTCGTTTTTTCTCTCTTTTCATATGTGTACTGGAGGGTCTTTTAGTTCCATGAATAGCTACTCTGTTCTCCCACCCTCCCTACCCTCCCTCTGTGGGTGGAGCACACTTCCCCACCCCGTTGATTTGACTTGCTTTGTTCAGTGGGTGGATGGGACCCACCATCCTGGACTGGCAGTGGAAGCACGGCATAGGTGCTCGCCAGCCCTCACATATTCCTAATGTCCACTGTGAGAAGAACAGACCCCAGATGTGCTGCTCCTTCAGCCCCAATCCCAGAATGAGGGATGTTTGGTGGGAGCTGACCTGAAACTCATCTGACCCACGGCCTGGAACTCAGCCCAGCAGAGCCCGGGGGTCTGGCAGACCCAAGGCCACACACACACACACCCACAACAATCCTGTGAATAAGAAACACACCCTTGGGAGCAGAAAGCCACTAAGATTTCAGGGTTGTTTGTTACTGCAGCAAAAACTGACTGATACACTTAGAATGTGAAAAGACCTTGAGCCCTTGGTCGGATCAGAGACTGACATTAAGATTAGCATTAAATAAGATACATTTGCTAATACAGAAAGACATCTCCCATATGCTGCAGTTTGAAAACTGGCATGTGAAAATATGTTTGCTATTATATACTTTTTCATAACTTCACATGCATGCATAAATACATAAAAATTTACCTACAAAAATAAATACTAAAAGATGAACAATATTTGCCTCTTAATATTGGGAATTATGCTTCCCAAATCATGTTCTTCATTCTTTTTTTTTTAAAGATTTTTTTGATATGGACCATTTTTAAAGTCTTTATTGAATTTGTTACAATATTGCTTCTGTTTTATGTTTTGGTTTTCTTAGCCACGAGGCATATGTGGGATCTTAGCTCCCCAGTCAGGGATCGAACCCACCCCCCTGCATTGGAAGGCAGTCTTAACCACTGGACCGCCAGGGAAGTCCTTCATTCTTTTTAGATTATAAAACTATTGCACAGATGTTAAAAACAAAAAATCCAAACATTATGAAAGGGATATCAAATTAATAAAATCAGTTTTTCTCCTATTCTGAGCCCCCCTTCATTTATCAGAGATCATAATTTCTTGGTGTCATTCTAGAAATTATCCCTGGTAGCCATATTTTCAAATGATTCCAATTCACCAATTAGCCAAAAAACTAAAGTTTCACCAGTCACTGAGCGAAAAGACATAATAGTCTAAAATAATACTATACCCAGGACAAATTCTTAATGTCCTACACAGAACTAATCTGTTTCTCATTAAAATTATGGATCAAATGTCAATCTTCACATTTCTAGAAATAAGAAAAGCCTTTGTACTCTTACTTGCTTACCTAGTTGGAAGGTTTATATTTATCTTTGAAAAATAAATCTCATTTAATGCTGGAATGCAGGATTATCTATTATGTCATTAGATCAATTTTGAATCGTTCTTAAAGGATTTTATTTTTAAGAAAGGAAAAAATTTCCTAAGGATCTGGTCAGTTCTCCAGCACTTCCAGGCTTACCCTGTAGCTTAAAAATTCTTCCACTTAGTGGAATTTGCTGTTAAGAGATGAAGCCACGTGAATGGAAAGAAAATAAATTGACATATTAGGTTCTCTGGAAGTTTACTGTGTGTTTGTTTCTATGATCCAAATATGCTATTCGTGGAAGCAACCAAGAGAAAAAAGGCAAATAGAATTTGACACAATCTATACATAAAAGAGCCATGTGAAAATTGACATGTGAGAGGCAGGTTCCCAGGATGATAGGAGTGTTTTGTTTAATTAATTAAGTAATTTTATTTTTGGCTGCACTGGGTCTTAGCTGCTGCATACGTGTTTTCTCTAGTTGGGGCCAATGGGGGCTGCTCTTCGTTGCGGTGCACGGGCTTCTCATTGCGGTGGCTTCTCTTGTTGCGGAGCACGGGCTCTAGGCGCGTGGGCTTCAGTAGTTGTGGCTCACGGGCTCAGTAGCTGTGGCTCGCGGGCTCTAGAGCACAGGCTCAGCTGCTGTGGAGCACGGGCTTAGTTGTTCCGCGGCATGTGGGATCTTCCCGGACCAGGGCTCGAACCCGTGTCTCCTGCATTGGCAGGCGGATTCTTAACCACTGCGCCACCAGGGAAGTCCCGATAGGAGTGTTTTCTTGTTGTTGTTGTTGTTGTTGTTGTTTTAAAGTGAAACATCTCTCCTGGTTTGAAAGAGTCAAGTCATTGAAACTGGCTAATTTATCCATGGAATGTGACCCTTTCTGGGGTCAGGGGAGGCCCCAGGCTCCCAGGAGGCAGTTTCACCATCCAGGATGTAGAAGGCAAGACCCGTGGAATAAGGTTCAGCTGGGGGCAGGTCCCGGTTGGGGTCTGCAGTGGCCCCTGTTGTGTGGGGGGAGTCTTCGGTCCTTTACATCAGGCCTTTCAGTCTCCTCTTCTCAGCACTTTTCTAGATGATCCATAATTTTCTGCTGGCCTCTGGGTCCCCAGGAATCCCACCGACCTGTTCTGCCTTCTCCTGGAAATGCATGGGTGGGGAGCAAAGAGATCGAAGATGGAGAACTTGGAGTCAGAGCTGTGGCCACTTTGAAACAGGGTGGTGGGTTTCTGAAACGTTAAACACATCCCCTCCGTATGACCAGCCACTCTACCCGGGATACTTACCCAGAAGAAACAAAGGCACACGTCCACACAAAGCCATGTGCATGAATGTGTACCACAGCTCAATTCGTAAAAGCCAAAAGCTGGAAGCCACCCAGACATCCATCAATCAGTGAACAGCTGAGAAAAGCGTGGTACCGAGCGGGTCTCCACGCCTCGGGGACAGCTCAGGAATGCAGGGGGAGTGAGATGTGGATACAAGCAGCGACCTGGGTCAGTTTCAAAATAATGATGCTCCGGGAAGTCCAGATTCCAAAAAAAATCCATCCTGTATGATTCCACTTATACAAAATTCTAGAAAATACTAGAAAAATCTATAGTGGCAGAAAACAGACAGGCAGTTGCCTGGGGTGGGGGCTACATGCAAAGGAGGGAACTTTGGTGGGTGGTGGCCACGTTCACCATCTCGATCATGGTGCTGCTTCCATGGGCATACACCACACACTCAGGTGGTTCTCAGGTGGGCATGCTTCGGCCCCTTGTGTGACACTGTCTGGAGACACTTCTGTTGTCACACCTGGTGGGTTTGCTACCGGTATCTCGCACTCAGAGGCCTCCAGGGATGCTGTTAAACATCCTATAGTGCATAGGACAGACCCTCCTCCCCCATAATAAAGAATTTCCCAGCCAAGATGCCAGCAGTACCTAGGCTAAAAGCCTTGGTGTGTAGATATGTCAAAACTTACTAAACTGTAACTTGAAATCGGGGCAGTTTATTGTACATCAAGTCTGCATCAATAAAGTTGTAAAATAATGAAATCCCAGCCCTGCCACTTGCTAGCTGTGTGATGTTGGGTATTTCACTTCACCTCTCTGTGCCTGTTTCTGCTCTGATAATAACCTTCATTTCCCAGTTCTGTTTAGCAGGAAATGAGATTCTGAGACCTGAGCTGTTCCACGTCTCAGAGCTGACTTCAGCCATCAGGTGAAGAACTTGATAAATCGTCCATGGAAAAAACATTTTCACTGCACACCTGTCCCTCCAGAAACCAGCAGACCTAGTAAAAATGACCTCAGAATTTTTAGGTAATGGTCCCAGGCCCGTGGGGCAGGGGAGAAGCTCTGGACAGAGACTGGCAGTCCCTTCATCTGTAGGTAACAAGAACCTTGAAATGACCTTGAGGTCTGACTTTCAGTCTGACTCTCAACAGGAAATATGACTCTGATATGATTTAAGGTACAAATACATAAATTTATGTGTTGGCCAAGATTGTCGTTCACTGGGCTTCAGCCACAAAAACACTCAAGAAAATTGAAGAGGCTTGAAGGTCTGAGCAGAACCCACCTGTCCCAGGCTGCCCTCGAGGAGTCTGGGCTCTGTGCCTGACGGGGCCGGTTCAGGATTACTCACCACGCACATTATTGCAGTTTAGGTCGAGACCCAGTAATCATGGCATTGCCCCAGCTGGGCCCTCCCTTTCCTCGATTCAATCGCACCTTGAAGAAGATAAATTGGAGAGGGCTTAGGAATCAGGAACCGGGAGGCCTCAATCAGCTCTTTGTTCACTGGGGAGGCTGAGTGAGACTGACGGAGATGCTGGCGGCCAAACACCACACCTTTGTCCCTGTGCAGTCCCAGGGCCTTTCGGAATCCAGTGCGGGTGGGGGCGGGGGGCTACCTTCCCCCCTGTGACAGTCCATGGCAACTTCAGGCACCCTTCTGTCCCAGAGAGTGCTGAGAGCTGTGTGTCTTCTGCAGACCAGGCAGCTGCTGGTCACCCCATGCAGTCACCTTTCCCTACGAGACGCAGCTGCATCTCAGAGCATCTTTAAGAAGGCAGCCGGGGTGGCAGTGGACCCCAGGAAACTCCAGGATCCCCCGCCCCCAGCACTGTGGTCCTCTGGGAACAGGGAGGCCATTTCCAGTCCATGAGGGTCATAAGAGAATCTCTCACTCCTGACCATGCCCTGTACCTACCGTGGAGTCTTCTGCCTGCAGAACGGGTCCTGAGCACCACGGAATAGGGGCAGGTGGTGGCCTGGCACTGCCTCCGGGGCCCCCTGATGCTCGTGGCCCTGCAGGCCTCCCTCTCTGCCCCAGGGGAACCAGAAACTCCCTGGAGGATCCCGTCTTTGCTGACGTGTTTCCTCTGCTGAGAATGCCGCCCCCACTGCTCCTGGGCAATTCCCATCCCGTGGGGCCCTTGGGGCTCTTCTGGAGCAGTGTCCCCTCCAGGCAGCCTGCCTTGACATTCCGAGGCTGGGTGACACCCCTGGAGGGCCACGCATCCCCTATTCCTCCCACCTTCTCTGAAGGGGTCCCTCCTCCGGTTAGACTGATAGAGGAGCCATATCTTGGTCACATCTGAGACCTCATTGCTGGGTTTGGTGTCTGACACAGAGAAATCCCCAACACTGTGTTGAATACACGTGCTCAGTGAGGGTCAAATGAAACTGGCTTTCTTTCTTTCTTTCTTTCTTTCTTTCAATTGAAGTATAGTTGATTTACAATGTTGTGTTAATTTCTGGTGTACAGCAAAATTATTCAGGTATACATATATATATTCTTTTTCAGATTCTTTTCCATTATAGGTTATTAAAAGATACGGAACATAGTTCCCTGTGCTATAGAGTAGGTCCTTGCTGGTTATCCATTTTATATGCAGTGGTGTGTATCTGTTAATCCCAAACTCCTAATGTATCCCTCCCCCTGAAAATGGCTTTCTTAAGGGATTTTATGACCTCAAATATCCAGCAGAAAGAGGGGGCAGCTGAGGGACGGTCAGCCCTTGCGGGGAGGGGAAAGGCCAGCTTCTCAGGGCCCCTCTCACTGCCAGTGTCGCCAGGCTCCTTGTGGACGGGTGCCGGCCGCCTGGAGCAGAACAGGCTGGGCTGGTCGGGTGGGTTGTGTGGGGTAAGAATCAGGAAGAAGGACGTTGTTCTTCATAATCCAGCCTGTTTACTGCAAACAATAAAACAGGGCAGGATTGTTCGGAGATGCCGGACAGCCTCCGTGAGAAAGACCCCACCAGACAGAGAGGCCTGCTCAGGAATGCGCGGAGCCTGGGAAACCCGGAGGGGAGTGGGAGCCGGGCATGGGGGCGCAGGGATGCGGCCTGGCTGCCGTGCGCCCGAGCGCCTGGCACTGGCTCAAGAGTCAGCTGGATGCATTTCTTCCCAGCTCTGCGGGCCGTGACATCAATTTTATGTGTCCACTTGGCGGGGGGCCTGGATAGTTGGGCAAATGTGACTCTGTCTGGGAGGGTGTTTCCGGACGAGATTAACATCTGAATCAATAGACTGAGGCCAGCAGATGGGCCTCCCCAAAGTGGGTGGGCCACATCCTATCAGTTGAGGGAGGGGCTGACTTGAACAAAAGGTTGAGGAAGGGAGGCATTCCTTCTCTCTTCCTGACTGTCTCTGAGCTGGGACACTGGTCTCCTGCCTTTGACCTCGGACTTGGACAGACTCGGACTGGAAGTTGCACCATTGGTTCTCTGGGGTCTGGACTGCGCAGCAGCCATGATCCAATTCCTTATAATTAATACCTTTATGTGTATATATATATATCCATCGTGCTGGTTCTGTTTCTCTGGAGAGACGCCGTCGTACCTGAAATCGCCCACGGTGGGGTGTTTATACCATGGGAAGCAGCAAGCGCTACACATCAGCCCCTCCCCAGACCACGCCCCCCAGCAGCCTGCCGGAGCCCAGGGGGCATTGCTGCCAAGCAAGGCCATGGGGTCCTCTCTGGGCTCCACCTGTGACAGCTGACGGAGCTGACCTGGACCTCAGCCTTCACCTGGAGCCACAGCTGGGAGACGTCACTTCTTCCGAGGCAGAGGTGCCCCTCTCGTCCGCGTCCACCCCCGTTTTCATCTCTCTGCCTGTCCGTGGAGGCTACTTTTCTGGTCCCCACTGCACAGTGAGCCTCTAATCGTACGATCACATCTTACTCTTCCCTCTGACCCCAAGGTCAAGGACAGAGGGGGACACGGGGAACGGGCTCGGGGCACGACTGCAAGATGGGGTAGGTCTGTGAGGCCAGAACACTGGCATCTTCCATAGACGTGAAATGCAAACCCAGGCCGCCCCCTCGCTTTGGGAGGAGTACTGCTGGGTCCTCTCCTCAGGCAGGGGCCCATCAGTTCCTAGGTTGCCGGGGGCGTAGAACTCATCTCAGCTCGTTTAAGGGGAAAGAAAAGAATGATTTACTGAGTCATGACTCTGGGAAATTCAGATAATCGGGACAGCCGGGTCCAGGGCTTCAGGTCATGGCTTTCCATGCTTGCTTTGCTCGGCTCTGATGAGCTCCAGGGATGCCTCTGCCCGTGGGTGCGGATGGCTGCCAGCAGAGACCGGATGAGTGTCAAACCTTTGCTGCCCCCTCCGCCGTCCGTCCCCACTGGGGGGTCACACCCCCAGCCCATTAGGCTGGGCCGTGATGCACTTCGGTCGAGGAAATGTGAGGGGAGGTGACCTGTACCATTTCCCAGAAGCAGAAGCTTCTGGGCCTCCTTTGAGTTTGCTGTCACCATTTCCTCCTTGCCAGGAGATCTGTATGTCCCAAGACCAGCAGACAGGCTGCTCATCCAGGCTCAGACCTAAAGTGAGGAGGCCACGGAACAGAGCTCCAGCCGCGGGGCGCCGGACACTGCTGTGCGTGAGAAGCTCACCTTTGTCGTTGGGACCATTAGTCACGATCTCAGTCCGCTCAGGGCAGCCAGAACTAAATACCACAGACCAGCTGAAAAGAAACTTATTAAGTTCCAGAGACTGGGAAGTCCCAAATCAAGGCGCTGGCTGATTTGGTTTACGGTGGGGACTCACTTCCTGGTATGCAGACGGCCACCTACTCGCTGTGTCCTCATTTGCGGAGAGACACACACCTTTCTCTTCCTCTGCTTCTAAGGCCACCAATCCTATTGGGTCCGGGTCCACCCTTTTGACCTCATTCAACTTTAATTACCTCCTTATGAGCTATATCTCCAAACACAGGTACATTGGGGATTAGGGCCTCAACATAAGAATTTGGGGGGCACACAATTCCGCCTATAGCAGTTACACAGCATAACAAGGTATGCTAGCTGATACAATCCCCTTGGAGGCCCCAGTGGAGGGATCACCTGCCTTTGTTAATACTTACAACAAGCTGTCTGACCTGAGGGTCACTCATGCACTTGACTGTGATCAGCTTGGGTGCCTGCCCATCTCTGATCCAACCACTGCCAGGGTGCTCTGAAGCCCTCTGGGCCAAGCCAAACCACTTGCCCACTTCTGCTGCCAGGGAGAGCTCGGCAACCCCATGGGAGCCATATATATGAAGGATCAGGGTGGTCTTCTTCCCAGGGAGGAACTGAGGCGCTCTTTCTGGGAAAAGGGAGAATGGATTCTGGACAGCCAAAGCCAACCGATGTCTGCCTTGCCCTGAGTCGGAACTCCAGGGATCCTGAGAAAGGCTGATACATGGGCCCTGACTCCCTTTCTTCAGTGCCCCCCGAGTGAACTTATGAAAATTAGACGCGAAAACAGAGACAAAGGAGTAATCGTGTGACCGTGAACACTCAGCCTGGATGGGGTCCCCCTCCCAGCGCTTGAATCACTCCTTTCTTTCCCAACCATCCAAGCAGGCGGGATGATTCCTCATTTTTCCTTTATCTTGGGGGTCCTGGGGGCAGGGGGCTCCTCCACCCCCTACCCTCAGTTCACGGCCCCTGCTGTCCGCTGGCATCCTCACATTCATCCCAATCGGTGTGTTTGGCGCACGCGTGGGATGCATGTGCCACCGCGGAGAACACGGAGTCCTGTTACCAGTGAGCGTGTGCTTCAGATCGATGCTGTTGTGCCCTAGATCCCATTCTCCTTCGCACTTCTTTCTCCCGGTCCTGTTTTTGTTGTCAGTATTTTTTTTTAATGTGGTAAAATACACATAACACAAAATTTACCATCTTAACCATTTCTTAAGCGTACAGTTCAGTGGCATTAAGGACACTCACACTATTGTACAACCATTACCACCGTCCATCTCCTGAACATCTTCATCACCCCAAACTGACACTCTGTCCCCATTAAACACTCACTCCCCACCCCCCTCCCCCAACCCCTGGCGCCCACCATCCTACTTTCTGTCTCTGTGGACTTGACTCCTCTAGGGACCTCCTGTGAGTGGAATCACACAGTATTTGTCCTTTCGTCCCTGGCTTATGTCACTGAGCAGCGCGTCCTCCAGGTTCATCCATGTTGTAGCCTAGGTCAGAATCTCCTTCCTTTTTAAGTCTGCATAATATTCTATTGCATGGATGGACCACATTTTGTTTATCCATCATCTGTCGATGGAGACTTTAGTTGCCTCCAGCTCCTAGCTCTTGTGAATAATACTGCCGTGAACATGGGTGTACAAATACCTCTCCAAGACTTTGCTTTCAATTCTTTTATGTATATACCTGCAGGTGGAATGGCTGGATCCTACGGTAATTCTAGTTTTAATTGTTGGAGGACCCGCCGTATTGTTCTCCATAGTGGCTGCACCAATTTCCATTCCCACCAATAGTGCACAGGTTTCCAATTTCTCCACATCCTGGCCAACTCTTGCCATTTCCCGTCTTTTTGATAGCAGCTGTCCTAACAGGTGTGAGGGGAACTCACGGTTATCTTGAGCCATCTCCACGTTGCTGTGTGCGCACCTAATCCGTGGGGAGAGATGCCAGCCCAGTTCCATCTGTCGTTTCATGATGTTTTACTAACCCAGCGCTGACTGGCGAGCTTGGCACACGGTTTTTGGGATGCAGCCGAGGAAGATGCTCGGGCTGGGCGTGCAGCCTGGTGACGCTGCCGTCGGTGGCTTCTGTGCCCCACGTACTGTCCAGGTAGAGCTGAAAACCCGAAACCTGCCAGACTCCTTAAACACTCACTCAGTGGTCAGTCCAGCTGCTCCTTCAGCTGTTGACAAGCAAGACGGTGCAGTCACTTGGCAAGCTGGCTGGTCACCGTCACAGTGCTCAGAGCCCAGCTCTCGACGCTGGGGGATACAACGCAGGACTTTTAAAGGCTGGATCTGAAAGCAACTGGATCACGGGATTCAAAAAATGTCCAGTTTAAATTGTCAGCACAATTAAAAAGAATGAAATAATGCCATTTGCAGCAACATGGATGGGCCTGGAGATTATCATACTAAGAGAAGTAAGTCAGACAGAGAAAGACAAATATCATATGATACCGCTTATACGGAATCTAAAAAAAATGATACAAACGAACTTATTACAAAACAGAAACAGACTCACAGATTTAGAGAAGGAACTCATGGTTACCAGGGTGGGGGGAAGGGTGGGGAGTGGCAGGGTAGATTGGGAGCTTGGGACTGGCATGTACACGCTGCTAACCTAGTGGCAGGGCTGGAATAAAGACGTAGACACGGGCTTCCCTGGTGGCGCAGTGGTTGGGAGTCCGCCTGCCGATGCAGGGGACGCGGGTTCATGCCCCGGTCCGGGAAGATCCCACATGCCGCGGAGAGGCTGGGCCCGTGAGCCATGGCCGCTGAGCCTGCGCGTCAGGAGCCTGTGCTCCGCAATGGGAGAGGCTGCAACAGTGAGAGGCCCACGTGCTGCAAAAAAAAAAAAAAAAAAAAGACGTAGACACAGAGAATGGACTTGAGGACACGGGG
The DNA here is from genome assembly GCF_937001465.1 of Orcinus orca. NCBI lineage: Eukaryota > Metazoa > Chordata > Mammalia > Artiodactyla > Delphinidae > Orcinus > Orcinus orca. The sequence goes on along the minus strand of NC_064566.1, from coordinate 2,646,825 downwards.
AGGGAGGGGGAAGCCGGGGCGAAGTGAGAGTAGCACCGACATATATACACTACGGAATGTAAAATAGTTGCTAGTGGGAAGCAGCCGCATAGCACAGGGAGATCAGCTCGGTGCTTTGTGACCACCTAGAGGGATGGGACAGGGAGGGTGGGAGGGAGGCTCACGAGGGAGGGGATGTGGGGACATGTGTATGCATATGGCTGATTCACTCTGTTGTACAACAGAAACTAACACAGTATTGTGAAGCAATTATGCTCCAATAAAGATCTATTAAAATTTTTTTTTAAATAAAATAGATAACCAACACGGACCTACTGTAGAGCACAGGGAACTCTGCTCAATACTCTGTAACAACCTAAATGGGAAAAGAATTTGAAAAAGAATAGATATACATGTATTTGTATCACTGAATCACTTTGCTGTACACCTGAAACTAACACAACATTGTTAATCAACTCTACCCCAACACAAAATAAAATTTTTATAAGTAAATAAATAAATTGTTGGCACAATGCTGAAAGCCAAAAAATTCAGTGCTCAGTGCCAGGAAAGGAATCCCTGAAAACCTCGACAGGTGCTGGAAGGGATGATGAAAGGTGGAAGTTTGGGGCAGTCGCTCCTTGAAAACTGTCCCATGGGCCCCCCTTCAGCTAAGCAGGTGATACCTGCCCAAGACCAGGGGACACCGTCCACATCCACTGAGGTCCCTGGAGTGGGAAACGGCAGACCTGTCCACCCCTGAGACTGTGTGAAGCCACGGCCCAGGGCTCTGGCCTGGCCCTTTCAGGCACAGAGACCGACCACCTCCGTCTGGGAGAAGCAGATGGCAAGGCGGGGGCAACACCCCTACCTGGAGAGGGGAAGCCAGTGACCCACCAAGAAACGGTACCCCTCCTCCGCGTCTGCAGCCTCTTCCCACACCCCCAAAGTAAGCTTGCTAGCAGATAGGTTTTTAGCGCAAGCACGTCTCCAATACGGCATGAGATATGCTTACACTGAAATCTTATTTGTTGCTTACCTGTAATTCAAATTTGACCTTGCACCTGTATTTTAAAACATTTTATGTATAAGTCATCTTTGTTTTCCTAAGGAGTTTTAGGTTCATGGCAAAAATGGGCAGAAGGCCCTGAGAGTTCCCATATCTCACATACCCTCTGTCCCCCGAACACACACACAACCTACCCCAGGATCAACGTTCCCCACCCAGGTGGCACATTTGTCACAACCCCTGAACCTACAGTAGCACGGCGTCAGCACCCAAGTCCGCAGTTTACATCAGGGCTCGTGTGGTGTTGCACATTCTATGGGTTTGGACAGATGTACAATGACGTGCATCCACCTGGATTAGGGAGGACCCTCAATTCAATGACCGGTGTCCTTATGAGAGAGGAGAGGAGGAGACCCAGAGGAGCAAGTGATGTGAAGGCGGAGGCAGAGATGGGAGGGATGCGGCCACAAGCCAAGGAACACTGGCTGCCACCAGAATCTGCGAGAGAGGCCTGGAACGGACGCGCTCTCAGAGCCTCCACAGGGAAGCAGCCCTGCCCACACCTTGACTTCAGACTTGTGGCCTCCAGACTGTGAGAGAATCCGTTCCTGCTGTTTCAAGCCACTCAGGTTATGGTCATTTGTCACGGCAGCTACAGGACCCTAAAACTGGAAATGAACATGTAAAGTGTGGGTGCAGCAGGGCCCCTCCAGACAAGTCAGCCAGGACGTAACAAACCCAAAACCATTTCTGGAGGGTACACCAAGGAATAAGAGATGTGAGCGCTTCATCTCAACAGTGAAACTAGGAAACAAGGAGGGCAAGGTGGCCACACGGCACAGATAAAGATGTGAAAAATATTATATTTCACAGTTTTTCCTGTTCTCCCACCAGATTCAATGATCGTTGAAGATTTTTCTTTTTTCTACCCAAAGAGAACATGTTGCATAAGCTCAGGTTTCTAGGGGCCAGAGAAAGAGAGAACAACAGCATCTCAAACTCTCCCTGATGAGCCAAGCAAGCGGTCCTGGCTTTCCAAACAGCATCAGCAAAACCCTAGGGAACACGGATGTCTGCTCACCCCGGAGGGAGGGAGGGAGGGAGGGAGGGAGGGCGGGGGGCTGGGCCTTTCAGATGACTTGGTGGGTGGGACAGGGGAGGAAGACACAGCCCCTGCAGGAAAATGAAAGACAGAGGTGCTAACGGTGCAGTTTCAATGAAGTTTCTAGAGAAGATGCAGGCAGGAGGTGCGAGCAAAGATTTAGAGTTTATCTGCAGAATTTATCTGCTTTTTTCCTGGAAAAAAAGCCTCCTTGGAAATTGCTTTTTCTTAAGGAATATAAAGAATATTTCTAAGGACATGTTAAGCCTCTGCCTTTCAGAATGACTCCATTTGCCAAGGTGAGGACCTTGCCCCACCTCTGCCGGTCAGCATCTGGCGGTGTCCCCAGGGTAGGGAGCGAGGGACTCTGAAATCATAGGGCCGCTGTGGTATTTGGGGACACTGGGTGGCTGAAGGTTCCCCAGGCCCTGGATGCCGGGGTTTGGGCTGCTGTTTCCTCCACCTGCTGGTGCTCCTGCATTGCTCCAGCAGCTGGAGGATGCAACATTATCGCTACCGTGAGAAATTTCCACAACTGGGAAATTTCCAGGGCAACCTCAACAGAGGAGGGCAGTGCTGGTCTGGGTGTGTTAGGTGTCAAGAGATGCCAGGACGAACAACCCTCTCCAAATAGCTCTCCTTTCCCCCGCGGGTCCTGAAACCCACTCGTCTGGGGAGCCTGGCGGAGTGAATTGCTTCCTCCGTGGTTCTCCGTAAACATGCAATTTGTCACCCCGTTACAATGCTTAGCACACTGCTAGGGTCAAGTCAAGAGACAAAAAACATGCAGTCGTTTTAGCAGAACTTATTATATTAGAAGGTGGAAGGATGCCCCCTGGGGCGTGAAGTTGTTCAGACCTGGCTGATGGAGGCCCCGTGAGGACTCTAAGCCTGCAGGAAGCAGCCAGTCCAACAGGAGAAGGTGGAATTGGGGAAGAGCCGCCCGTAGAAGCTCCAGCTCCGACCTCCGAGGAGGAAACACTTGCTGGTCCAGTGGGTGTCTCCGAGGGGGTACAGTGTCACAGGTTCTGCCAAAGTTAGGAAATCTGCAGACTGTACCAACTGTGCACTGGGAAGGAACTGCCGTCGCCCGAGGGAAAAACTGTTGCTGGGAGATGCTCCCAGAAGCAGGAAGTACCTGCAGCCCCGCAGCCTCCCTGGAGCGCCCCCTATGGGCACAGCCGCACGGGGCGCGGCTGCCCCAGCACCAGCTTCACAAAGCGCTGGGAGCCCACAGGTTTATAACTGAATGGTCCTCTCCTTTGTCTATTCAGCCTCTATACACACCCATAGCATCCCTACCAAAAAAAAAAAAAAACCACAGAAACAAAAAAACTTTGTGTTTCTGCTTACAAAGCTTCGTACAGGTAACATCCTTCATGCCCATGAAGACTTTCTTACCTTCTCCCCAAAATGAAGAACTGTCACAGCCCGCCCATCATTGAGTCCTGGGAGGTGGTCACACAACATCTCTGGGCTACACCACGTGTTTCTCAAATCCAGTCATAGTAGGTCCTAGTTCCCTATGGCCACTGTAACGCATGACCACGACGTTATGTGGCTTCAAGCATCACGCCTTTACATCTTGCCGTTCTGGAGCTGACAAGTGTCTCATTGGGCTCACATCAACAGGACTGCATTCCTTCTGGAGGCTCCAGGGGAAAAGTTATTTCCTCGTCTTTTCCAGCTTCTAGAGGCGGCCCCATTTCTCGGCTTATGGGCCCTTCCTCCACCTTTAAAGCCAGAAATGTTACATCTTTCTCTCCATTCTTTTTTTCTGAATCCTCAAACCTGTCCAGAGTCTGCTGCAGCAAGATGTTCAGTAAATCCAAGGCAGCGAATTCTGGTAAATGCAGCCGTGCCCAAGTCTGTCGCTCCCAGGAGGTCGCTCATAAGCATTCAGAGAACCAGTGCTGTGTCTACATCCCCTAAAGGGCAGTCCTGATAAATCCAAGCAGGATTGGATCTATGCGCCCCGAATCAGCATATGGAAGTTTAAGGCATGTTTTTCAATTGGATTGTCTTTGATACGGCAGTCAGAATATTAACACCCCTTCTTGTTGAGCAACGATCCAGAATTCATACCCTAGTATTAGTTCATAAATTCTCTATCAAAAACTAGAATGGGGGCTTCCCTGGTGGCGCAGTGGTTGAGAGTCCGCCTGCCCATGCAGGGGATGAGGGTTCGTGCCCCGGTCCGGGAAGATCCCACATGGTGCGGAGCGGCTGGGCCCGTGAGCCATGGCCGCTGAGCCTGTGCGTCCGGAGCCTGTGCTCCGCAACGGGAGAGGCCACAACAGTGAGAGGCCCGCGTACCGCAAAAAAACCCCAAAAAACTAGAATGGGACTATATACAAAATAGGTAGCCAAAAAGGACCTTCTGTACAGCACAAGGAACTATATTCAATACCTTGTAATAACCTATAATGGAAAAGAATCTGAAAAAGATCTGAATCACTTTGCTATACGCCTGAAACTAACACAACATTGCAAATCAACTATACTTCAATTTTTTAAAAAAAGAACACAAAAAGCAGAAAGGGAAAGTTAGGAGGGACAAAGTGAAAGCACAAAGCATGCTGTAGTGGGTCAAATGTTGTCTCCTCTTCCGCAAATATATGTCCAAGTCCTAACCCCTGGTACATGTGAATAAACGCGACCTTATTTGAAAATAGGATCTTTGCAGATGTAATGAAGTTCAGGATCTCAAGGTGAGATCGTCCTGGACTCAGGATGGGCCCTGAAGCCAATGATGTGTGTCCTGATAAGAACTGGGGAGACATGGAGACACAGAGGAAGGCGAGGTGAAGACAGAGGCAGAGACTGGAGTGAGGCGTCTACAAGACAAGGAATGCCGAGGGCTGCCGGCCACCGCCCGAGGTTGGCCAAGGCCGGGAGGGGTCCTGCCCTGGAGCCTCCAGAAGCACAGCCCTGCTGACAGCTATTTTAGACTTTCGCTCAGAGCTGTGAGGGAACCAGTTTCTGATGTTTTTAAGCCAGTCGGTTTGTGCTGACTCTTTATAGTAGCCACAGAAAATGAATACCCATGCCTCCATGGGACATCAGACCAGATGAAATGGCACAGTGAGGGGCCATTCTGGGGGCCTTCGGGCAGCAGAAGGAGGTGTGAGGAGAAGAGGATTCAGCACTGTAACAGGAGAGGGGCGGTGTCCCCAGGAAACACCCAGCCCTCACGAACTGCCTCAGGGCAGTTCTCCTTGGTGGGGCCCGACTCGGGCCAGTCACAAGAGCCAGGTTGGGCCCAGCTCCGGAGGGGAGAGCCCAGGGGTGCCATGGCCCCCGTTTGAGCTAAGAAACTCTACCTGTAAGGGGGAGGCACACTTGCCTGCATCCTAGAGGGAGGATTTTCAGGCAAATTCAGCAGGCAGAGGGACGATGTCTTCACAGCCTACGCAAACCAGTCACTTGGGGGACAGTGGAGGAAACAGGACGGTTCTCCCACCAGCGTGGACCCCAGAATGAAGGTACCCACAGCCTCAAATGCAGGACAGCAGCACAGAGAACCATCCAGAATGTCTTCTTTCCATAAAGGAATAAGGAGGGGTCAGGAAACTGGAAGGAAATGAAAGTGATGCCAGTTGGGGGTGGAGGACTGAAGAGTTATCATGGAAACACGCAAGTCTCAGGCTCCCGGCGAAGGAACACAACCGAAAGAGCTTGGCGAACAGTCCGCACCCACCCAGAGGAGAAGGGAAGTCAGCCTCTCCCCACACTCGGGCTGGGCAGTGAATACATTTTTTAAATGTGACCTTTACAATAGAACTCTGAAAGTCAGAGGTTGGCACGGCGCTTATGAGGAGCTGGGGCGGGGTGAGCACAAAGCAAAAGCAGCCTTTGGGTGCTTGATTCGGCCCCACGGTCACAGCATGAGAGAAGATCGCTGAATGGCGGCCCCTCTTCGGGTGTCTGCCCCCTCCCCGCACAGGCTGCGAGACCTTGAACCCCGCGTTAGAAACTTGTTCTAGGAATCCGTTACTGGGCAAGAAGCCGCCCCAGAAAGTAGAGCCTGAAAACTATAGCATGGTTTGTTTCTCTCTTCTGTGCGTCTCTGGGGTGACGGGGCTCAGCTGGCGGTCCCTCGTGTGGTGCAGCTAGGCGGTGGCTGTGCTGGGTCTTCTTGGAGGCGTCCTCCCTCAGGAGGCTGGCGGTTGATGCCAACCTGTGTCTTCTTCACGTGGCCCGGGCTTCCCTGCAGCCTGGCGGCTGGGTTCCGAGAAGGAATGAGAGGCAGCAGAAGCCAGTCCGCCTCTTAGGACGTAGCCTCTGGCCCCAGAAGTCAGGCAGCCTCACGTTTGCTACATGCTGCTCATTAGAAGCGAGTTGCTAAGACGACCGTCATTCAAGGGAATGGAAATTAGGCTCCGGCTTTGGATGGCGGAGTGTTGAAGGATTTGCGGACATGTTTTGAGCCACCCGCCTTTCCTTCTGGATTTAGTGGGAGGAAGTGAGGTGGGTCGGCTCAGGCTTTGTGGCTTTTAGACATCACAGAGGGGTCCCCGAAAACAGCCTCGAGGAAGTGGAGAGGCCACAGGTCAGTGCGATGTTGTCCTGTGACCTGGTCCCTGAGCCTCTGTCCCCCCATCTGCAGGGTGGGCGGAGCTGGGGAGCACGAGTCCTGGATTCGAACCCGGTTCTCCCTGCCTCCAAACCCACAGTTACGCCCCCTCAACACCACCAGAATCTTTAGAGTGGCCCCATATCCCTAGAGGTTTCAACGTACGTACCTGAAAGTTTCATTTGTACTTAGATTTTTATTTAACCAAACCAAACTCTTGATCATCTGCTCTGCGGGCAGAGCTGCCAGAAGGCATCTTTCAGCCTGTCGCCCACAGCTGCCCCGGCACCTCTTTGCAGGGCTTGGTGCCGGGTGCAGAGTCAGGCCTGTCCTCCCTCTCCAAGGTCGGTGTTCCATGACCCATCAGGAACGTACCCAGGCAGCCCGGACAGGGAGTGCAAGGTGGCGGAGGGCTGTCCGTCCCCCTGCCCGCCCCAGCCAGTGACAGCTTCTCACGGAAGGGCCCCTCGAGGTGACCAGGGCCGGGGCAGCGTGGGGAAGGGAGCAGACCCCTCCCACCCCCGCGCACCTGCCGATGGTAATCCTGGCGGAGAATCAAGGGGGAACCTCACGCCCCCATCTTTCACTCTGGTTGATGAACAATTTGCTGGAAACCAGCTCCCTTCCCCCTTTACGCTGGCCCATTAGCTGGCAAATGAGTAACTTTTGATCATCATTGACTAATTTCTAAACGAGCATTATTGGAGGACTTAATTATTCCGTGCTTATCCAATATGTTGGCCTGTGATCCTACAAGAGCTCCAGGTAACTTCTGTTACAAAATCAATTTGAACAGGCCTTCAAAGCACCCGCCAGGGGATGTCGTGATCCAACCTTTGTGTATACACTCCCCGCCCCCAACCAAGTCAGATGCGCTGATACACTGATGGGGGACTGACACGCTTATTTGGAATAAGAATGGGCTGACTGGTAGAATCTAAAGGAAGAAGCAGGGCTCAGTGAAACCTGCCAATCAGGTCTTGCTCTGTGGGGTTAGCCCATCATGGGGAGACTGCAGCGGCAGACCAAATGGACTCTTGGCACCAGGAATTCCCTACAGCTCTTCTGAAAATCATTCCTGATCTTAGACCAAAGAGGGGAGGGTGGTCAGAAAGAAAACATGCTAGACTGCTGGACAGGAGACCTGGGTTTAGCCCTTGGTGTGACCTTGACTGAGTATCTTAAAGCTCTCCATTCCTTCCGTGTTCCAGAGGCAGTGATGGAAAGCTTCCTGGTCACCAGGCACCACTCCCCCCCCCCGCCGTGGACACAGGGGTGATGCAGAAACGCATGTCCCTGCCCTCATTAACTCACAGTCTCTCTGGGGAGATGGAGGTTAAACAAATGAGTGGATGTATAATTCATTAAAGTTGTGGTAGACAGATTTCCTTAGGCTTCCCAAAGGTTTTAAGGAAGCGTACACAGCGGACACTCAGGCTGCCACCCAGCCTCCATTCCCCTCTTCCCTCTTCTGAACTGCAACAAGATTTCCTTTGGGGAGTCACCCTCTATGGGGCAGACCTGGGGTTGGGTGGGATGGGCCCTGCCCCTAGCTCAGAATGGGCTCCGATGGAGACCACCTCTGTGATTGGTCACTGATGGGCATGTGACCTAGACCTAAGCCAATCAGCACCAAGGCATCCCCTCTGCTGTAGCAATTAATCTGGAGATGATTCAATCAGGGTGGAGATAAGAATTGTGTTCAATGGCTGGGAAAGACATGCCCTTTGTGGACTGAAGGGCTGGCAACATAATTTTGCTCGGGACAAAAGGGAAAGAAAGAGCCATTGTTCAAAAGCAGGAATAAAGAATTGATATTATTAAAGCTATCAATACTAAACTATAAAGCTTTTCCCTTACTTCCACAGTCTCTCCCTTGACATGTCTCTTTTTAATTTGTCAGTTAATGTCGTTCTAAGGAAAATTTTAAATTATCAGCATTAATTTTAATGTTTACGTTTATATTGTGTGATGACAGTTTTAAATGCACACGTAAGAGCATCTATCTCGCTTGCAGAATCACAGGAATCACAAAATTTCTGTTTCATAACCCACATCTGCATGTGCATTTTGTTCTCAGAAAATTAACTCAGCTGTTTTTATTTTACTCTTTGATCTGTCCTTCTTCTACCCACACTCTCTCCCTTTCTTTTCCCTGCAGCCCAAGCCCAAAGGTTGTCACACTGACCCTTTCCTCTCACACAGGTAATGGCATCCTGTCCCCACAATCACAAAGGATGCGGCAAAAGGAAGAGTGAGAGGCCGACAGGCAGGGTCTGTGTTGCTTCCTCAGCGTGGATCTCCTGGACCCACGGAGGTCCCCTCCCTCGGCCTCCCTGGATCAGAGCAAACAGAAACCGCAGATGGGACGAGGGAGCTGACCCTCCCCTCTCTCTCTTATAGCCTCTGAATAAAAGTACAAGACGGTACTTATTCAGAGGCTAAGGTCATGTAAAAAGAGAGGTCCCTTCCAGCACCTGCTCCCTTACTTTATCCATTAAGATTAAAAAAAAAGCAGCCAACGCTGTCTACCTTCAGCTGACTGATGAGTAAAGAAGGATTGAAAGGAAAAAAAAACCTGTGGGTTCACGGACACCTCCTCTTCCTTTAGTGCCATCATTTGCAGCATAAATGATTAATATAGGAAGGTCACATGAGTAAGAAAAAATATGATAGATTCTGTTATGGACTGAATTGTGTCCTCCCCAAATTCACATGGTGAAGCCTATTTCCAATGTGACTTTAGAAAGGTAATTAAAGTTAAATGAGGTCACTAGAGTGGGCCCTAATCCCGTAGGACTGGGGTCCTTATAAGAAGAGGAGATCAGGACACAGACACACACAGAGGGACGACCCTGTGAGGACACAGGGAGAAGACGGCCGCCTACACGCCAGGGAGAGAGGCCTCAGGAGGACCCAGCCCTGCCCACACCTGGATCTCGGATTCCAGCCTCCAAGACTGGAGACAATGAATATCTGTTGTTTAAGCCGCCCTGTCTTATGTATTTTGTTCTGACAGCCCTAGGAGACGAACACAGACTCCCTGGTGGTACATGTTCTTAGAACACCGTCGTCTCCCGTCTGCACTTGAAGCAAGTTCTGGCTTAAATGGAAAGCCTCGTGGGGCTATGCTGTGCTCACTGGCCTGCAGATGTAACACACTCATCCTGCACGCTCACTGAGTCGTGCTCAACACCCATGCACCATCGTGAGTCCACCAGAATTCTGTGCTCCTGGGCCATCACAGACGCTATACGAGACGGGACAGCACGGGATGGTGGGCAGCCACGGTGCCCATGTCTCCTTTGTCACACGCGCACTCCACTCTGATCGGACTTCAGTTACCAAACACATGTTCAAAGATAAATTCTTAAGAATTTCAAGTCAGCGACAACCAAGGCTGGGGCGCTTCCAAGGGAGGCCGCCCCTGGGTCGTGGATAGAAGAATGAAGTGCTGGAATGTCACCTTGTGACGGGGGAGGCATGTCACAGCTCCAGAACCAAGCTGAGAAGAGGGGCAGAGTGGAGCCGGGGGAACCACAGGGAAGCAAAGATGGAGACCGAGTGACCACCCTCCAGCGCTCGGCTCTGAGCTTCCAGGCACCAGCGCCACTTCCTCTGAATCACTCTGAGCTGGGTCTCCTGCTTCTTGGTCCCCAGGTGTCAATTTCCTATCTGTGGGTTGGGGATGCAGCGTTCCTGCCCCGCCCGACAGTGCAAGGCTGTCGGGCTCTGTGAGAAGCCGATAAAGGAGAGGCTGGCAAGAACCGTGCACACAGAGCTCAGGGTATGTCTTCATCAGATCCTCGCCGACCGTGACCTGGCTGAGCAGGGAAAGCACTTCACAAACAGTCTTTTCCATTCTGCAACAATCTGTTCATTCCAGTGGCAGGTGGAAAGGTGCTTGAGGAACACCTGGTGATCCAGGACCTGAGATCCTAGATTAAAACACTCATGAATGTTTCTGAATTCATGCTACCCTTGGGCAGTTCCTTGAAGCACTTAAAACAAAAAGGCAAAGAGTGTCTTACAAGTGTTCTGGGTCTATCATAACAGCTTCCCACAAACTGGGGTCTTACATCACAAATTCCTCCTCTCTCCGTTTTAGAAACCAGAAGTCTGAGATCAGGGTGTCACAGGGCCGTGGTCCCTTTGGAGACTCCAGGGGAGGGTCCTTCCTGCCTTTTCAGCCTCTGGGGGCTCCAGGCGTCCCTTGGCTTGCGGCTGCATCCCTCCAGCCTCTGCCTCCACCTTCACACGGTCTCCTCCGCTCCCTGTGGGTCTGTGTCTTCCTCTCTGTCTCTTGTTAGGATGCTGGTCATTGCATTTAGGGCCCACCCAGGTGATACAGAATGATCGCATCTCAAGATTCTTAATTTAATCACAGCTGCAAAGACCCCTTCCCCGAATAAGGTCACACTGGCAGGTTCCAGGGGTTAGGACGTGGACATTTTGGGGGGATCACCATTCAACCCACCAAAACAGTGACTCCCTGAGGGATGCTCCTATGAAGAGGACTCGACCCCACTCTCCAGACCCACTCTGGCCAGAGAAGCGGGTCCCAGCCAAAGCCAGAAACAGCTGTTCTGAGTCCCAGACTGGATGTTGCTGGGTGAGTTGCTGTCTAGTCTTAGAAAGGCCTCCCCTGAAAGCTTTTCCATTTTAAATGCTATTCATCCCCAGGCTTTCAGAGGTGGCTGCTGCAAAGTGGCCTCTTGAGCTCGGCGCTCCTGGCATTTGGCGCGGGGCCATTCTCCGGGGCGAAGGCTGTCCTGTGCAGTAGGACATGCAGCTGCATCCCTGGTCTTGACCCTCTAGACTCGAGTGGCACCTCCCAATCCTGACAACCCAAAATATCTCTAGACAATTGCCCACTGTCCCTGGGGGCAGACAGAATCGCCCCCAGTTGAGAGCCACTGGCCGCACAGGCAATGGTGGAAACAGTCTCCCACCCAGGAGTCCGAAGGAGGGACCTGAACCGACCAGCCGCGGGACTTTGTGCATGTTCTGGAATGTTCTGGCCTTGGGTTTTCTTTATGGGGATGTGAATGCTCAATGGGTTGATTGTGATAGTATCAGGCACTGTGTGTAAAAGGACTGTCAGGAGAGCTCCCTGGCGGTCCAGTGGCTAGGACTCGGCACTCTCACTGCCGTGGCCCAGGTTCAGTCCCTGGTCAGGGAACTGAGATCCCACAAGCCGCACAGCTGAAAAAAGAAAAAAAAAAAGGCTGTCAGGAAGAAAGTAGATTTTGATTTTATTTTCCGAAGCGTACCATCTTCATGCACCCCACACCGGGCCCAGGAACCAAGAAGCTGCTCTCTGGGAGGCGTCACCCTGGGCTCACGGTCGTCTGGCTGGTCCCGGGCTTCTGGACATCTGGCCCCCTAGCTCCAGATGTCCCTTCCTCCATGTGGGACATGAAAGGGAATGGGGAAGAAGCTGAGACACCGCTCCTGAGGGATCTGGAGTCTCCTTCTAACCCCCAGGCTGCCTGCGGGCCCTCCTAAACTTGTCCTCAGTTTGCATTTTGAGAAGACGCTTCTGGAATGCCAAGGGCTGGCTGGGAGCCACGCTCCTCAGTGTAAATCACCAGAGTCATCCTGGGAACTGGCCTCCACCCAGCGGCGCCCCAGATGGGCAGAAGCCCTCTGATCAGGCCTCTCAGGATGCCGTTGGACTTGAGCCATTGCCCACTCCAGGAGCCATGGTTCTGCATCGTCAATTATTCACTCTGTAGCTGGGTCAAGAAAGGAGAAAAAAATTGAAGATTTAAGGATTCCTTTTAAAACAATCCGCCGCATTGATACAAGATGGTCATTTTCTTCCTTTTTTTAAAAAAAGATCTTGAACAGATGGCGCAAGATCTACCCATTAACAGAATTTCACTTTCAGGGTACAGAATCATTGACTAGAGGTGCGATGTGCAGCAGGCCCCCAGGACTTACTTACCTTGTTTAACTGAAACTTTATACCCCTTGGACATCGCCCCATTTGCCCCTCGCTCCCCACCCAGTAACACAAATCTGCTCTCTAATGCTGTTTGGCTATTTTAGATAACTCATAAAAGTAGAATAATGAGATTTTTGTCCTTCTATAATCAACTTTTTTCACTAAGCATAATGTTCTCAAGGCCCATCCATGTCATTGACCATGGCAGGATTTCCTTCATTTTCATGGCTGAGTAATATCCCATTGTATGTATAAACCACATTTTCTGTATCCATTCATTCGTCGATGGACACTTAGGCTGCTTCCATATCTTGGTCATTGTGAATAATGCTGCAGTGAACATGGGGGTGCAGCTATCTCTCCAAGATCCTGATTTTAATACGTTTGGATAAATACCCAGAAGTGGGGTTGCTGGATCCTATGGTAATCTTATTTTTAATTTTTTATGTAATCTCTATAATGTTTTCCACAGCTGTTGCACCATTTTACATTCCCTCCAACTGTGTGCAAGGGTTGCAATGTCTCCACATCCTTTCTAACACTTACCTCTTATATTTTTGGTAATGGCCATGCCAACAGGTGTGAGGTAATGTCATTGTGGGTTTTTTTTTAATATAAATTTATTTTTTGTATTTATTTATTTTGGGCTGTGTTGGGTCTTTGTTGCTGCACGCGGGTTTTCTCTAGTTGCGGTGAGCAGGGGCTACTCCTGGTTGCGGTGCACCAGCTTCTCATTGCAGTGGCTTCTCTTGTTGCGGAGCACGGGCTCTAGGTGCGCAGGCTTCAGTAGTTGTGGCTCGTGGGCTCTAGAGGGCAACCTCAGTAGTTGTGGCACATGGGCTTAGTTGCTCTGCAGCATGTGGGATCTTCCCAGACCAGGGCTCAAACCCGTGTCCCCTGCATTGGCAGGCGGATTCTTAACCACTGCGCCACCAGGGAAGCCCCAGTCATTGTGGTTTTGATTTCCATTTCCCTGATAATTAGTGAGGTCAAGTATCTTGCCTGTTGGCCATTTGTACAGATTCTTTGGAGAAGTGTCTGTTCAAGTCTTTTGCCCATTTTTAAACTGGGTTATTTGGTTTTTTTGCTATTAAGTTGTAGGAGTTCCTTATATATTTGGGATATTCTTCTCAGGTGTTTGGTTTGCAGATACCTTCTCCCATCTGGTAGGTTGCCTTTCTACTCTGTTGACAGTTTCTTTTATTATAAAGAAGATCATGTTTTCCATCTTTATATTTCTGTCCTTCACTCAGCAATAAGCATGTAAGATTCATCTGTGTCTTTTCATGGCTTGATAGGTTATTCCTTTTTATTGCCAGATGATATTCTTCTGTATCAATGTACACCAGTTTGTTTATCCATTCCCCTGTTAAGAACACCTTGGCTGCTTCCAGATTTTGGTAATTACAAAGAAAGCTGCTATAAACTTTCACATGCAGGATTTTGTGCAGACATAGGTTTTCAAATCAGTTGGGTAAATACCAAGGAGTGCAATTTCTGGGTCATGTGGTGAGAGTAAGTTTAGTTTTATAAGAAACTACCAAACTCTCTTCCAAAGTGGCTCTGTCATTTTGCATTCCCACCAGCAATGAACGAGAGTCTGGTCATTCCACATCCTCTCCAGTGTTCGGTGTTGTTAGTGCTTTGAATTTTAGCCATTCTAATAGGTGTGAAGTAGTAGCTCGTTGTCTTAACTTGTATTTCCCTGATGACAAATAATATTGAGCATCTTTTCATATGCTTTGTTATGGACTGAATGTTTGTGTTCTCCCCAAATTCATATGTTGAAACCCAAACCTCCAATGTGATGGCATTTGGAGGTGGGGCCTTGGGGAAGTAATTAGGGTTAGATGAGATCATGAGGGTGAGGCCCTCATGATGGGATCAGTGCCCATTACAAGAAAAATGTAGAGAGAAAAATCTCACTCTCTCCACACTGAGGAAAGCCCACGTAAGGACACAGCAAGAAGGTGGTTGTCTATAGCCCAGAAGAGGGTTCTCTCACTAGAACTTGACCATGCTGGCACCCTGACCTTGGACTTCCAGCCTCCAGAACTGTGAGAAATCAATTTCTGTTGTTTAAGCTGCTCAATCTATGGCATTTTGTTATGGCAGCCTTAGCAGACTGAGACAAGCTTATGTGCCATCTATATATCCTCTTTAATGTCTATTCAGATTTTTTGCCCTTTTTAAAATAGGGTTGTTTTTTCTCTACTTGTTATATTTTAAAAATTCTTTACGTATTTTGGATACAAGTCTTTTATCAGATATGTGTTTCGCATATATTTTCTCTCAATCTGTAGCTTGTCTTTTCACTCTTTGGCAGAGCAAACTTTTAAAATCTTACTAAAGTTCAACTTACTGTTTTTTTTCCCCCATGGATCGTGCTTTAGATGTCAGGTCTAAACGCTCACGTCCAAACCCTTGGTCATGTAGATTTCACTTATGTATTCTTCTAGAAGTTTTATAGTGTATTTTCCATTTGGGTCTCTAACCCAGTTTGAGTTAATCTTTGTGTTTAAGGATTTGGATCTAGATTCTTTTTTATTCTGCATGTGAATGTTCCAGCACAACTGTTGAAAAGACTACCCTTCCACCATTGACTTACCTTTGTGCCATTGTCAAACATCAGTTGACTATATTTATGTGGGTCTATTTCTGGGCTATCTTGTTCCATTGATCTATGTAGTTTTTAACTGATACTACACTGTCTTAATTACTGTAGCTGTGCGTTAAGTCCTAAAGTTGAGTAGAATGAGTCCTCCTTTTTCTTCAGTATTGTGTTGGCTATTCTGGGTTCTTTGTCTTTCCATAAAAATATTAGAATTAGTTTGTTGACATTTACAAAAGAGTTTGCTGGGATTTTGACTGGGATTGCATTGAATCTATAGATCAAGTTGAGAAGATCTGACAACAGCATTAAGTCTTTCAGTACATTAACATGGAATATCTCTCCATTTATTTAGGTCTCTTTGATTCTTTTCATCAGCATTCTGTAGTTTTCTGCAAATAGATTTTGTGCACATTTTGTTAGATTTATACCTAATTACTTCCCTTTGGGGTGCTCTTGTAAATGGTATTGTTTTTTAAATTTCAAATTCCAATCGTTCATTTTTTGTATGCAGGAAATCAAGTAGCTTTTGTATATTGATCTTGTATCCTGCAACTTTTCTTATTAGCTGCTCTAGGAATTATTTTTGTAGATTCTTTGGGGTTTTCTACATAGACCGTCATGTCATCTGCAAATAAACACAGTTTTATTTTTTCTTTCTAATCTGTATACCTTTTTATTTCATTTTCTTGTCTTATTCCCAATTTGGGGGGAAAAGGATTCCGTCTCCCACTATTAATATGATGTTAACTAGGTTTTCCATCAAATATTTTCTTCATTAGGTTAAGGAAGTTCCCCTCTATTTCTAGGTTTTTTTGAGAATTTTTATCATGAATGAGTGTTGAATTTTGTTGAATGTGTTTTCATCATCTATTGATATGATCATATGGTTTTTCTGATTCAGTCTGTTAATAGGATGGATTGCATTGATTGATTTATGAGTGTTGAACCAGGCTTGCACTCCTGGAATGAACTTCACTTGGTTATGATGTATGATCCTTTTTACTAGATTGGTGGATTCTATTTACTAATATTTTGCTAAGGATTTTTGTGTCTACGTTTACGAGAGATACTGGTCTCTAGTTTTCTTTTCTCATAATGTCTTCACTGGGTTTTAACATCAGAGTAAGGCTAACCTCATAAAATGAATTGGAAAGCGTTCTTTCTGCTTTTACTTTCTGGAAGAATTTTTGGAGAATTGGTATTATCTCTTCCTTAAATACTTGTTGGAATTCACCACTAAAATCATCTGGCCTGGTGCTTTCTTTTTGGAAGGTGTTAAAATATTGATCCAATTTCTTTAATAGATATAGCTCAGTTCAGGTTATTTATTTCTTCTTCTGTGAGTTTTGGTAGTTTGTGTCTTTCAAGGAATTGGTTCATTTTGTCAAATTTGGGGTCATAGAGTTATGTATAGTATTCCCTTATTATCCTCTTAATGTCTATGACATCAACATTGATGACTCCTTTTACATTTCTGATGTTAGTATTTGTTTTTTCTCTCTTTTTAATTAATTATCCTGGCCAGGGGCTTATGAATTTTATTGATATTTTCAAATAACCAGATTTTTGTTTCATTGCTTTTCTCTATTATTTTCCTATTTCAATTTCATTGATTTCTGCTCCAGTATTATTAGAGTTTATTAATATGTTTGCTATAGGCTTATTTTGCTCTCTTTCCTCTAATTTCCTCAGATGGAAGCCAAGGTTATTGATTTTTTAATCTCTCTTATCTTTAATATACACATTTAATGCTATAAATTTTCCTCTAAGTACTGCTTCCATGCATCCTGTGAAAAATTTTGATAAGTTGTTTTATTCATTTAGCTCAAAACTTTTTAAATTCCTGTTAAATCTTCTTTTCTGACCCATAGGTTATTTATAAGTGTGTTGTTTAATTACCAAATATTTGAGAATTTCCTAGCTATCTTTTTGTTATTGGTAGCTAGATTAATTCCACTGCAGGAGTCTGAGAGCATACTTTATATGGTTTCTATTATTTTAAATATGCAAACGTGTGTTTTATGGCCCAGAATGTGACCTATCTTGGTGAATGTTCCATAGAAACTTGACAAGAATGTGCGTTCTGCTGTTGCTACATGGAATATTCCATAAATTTCATTTAGATCATGTTGATTGACAGTGCTAATCAGATCATCGATAGCCTTGCTAATTTCCTGCCTGCTTGATCTGATCTATCAATGACGGACAGAGTGATGTTGAATCTCCAGCTATAGTAGATTTGTCTATTGCCTCTTTCTGTACTATTGGTTTTTGTCTTATTTTTTAAAGCTCTTTTGTTTGGTATATACACAACTAGGATTGTTGTATTTCCTTGAAAAATTGATGTAATACCCCTCTTTGTCCCTAATCAATGTCTGTGTTAGGAAGTCTGCTTTGTCTGAAATTAATATAGCTATTCCAGGTTTCCTTTGATTGGTACCAGCGCAGTATTCCTTTTTCCAACCCTTGACTTTTTTCCTATCTGAGTTTTTATATTTAAAGTATATTTCTTGTGGACAACATATGGTTGTGTCTTTGTTTTTTTTTTTAACTACTTTGACAATCTCCATTTTTTAATTGATGTATATAGACCATTCACATTTAAGTGATTTATTGATATAATTGGATTAGTATCTGTCACTTTTGTATTTGTTTTCTATTTGTTGCATGTGATTTTGTTTCTCCCCTCCCCTTTCGGCATTTTTTGATTTTTCAATTATACTTCTTTCATAAATTGTTTTAGTGGTTGCCCTAGGGTTTATAATAGTCACTCAGAACTAATCTAAGTTCACCTTCAGATACACTATGGTGCTTCATGAGAGTGGAGGTAACTTATAAAAGAGAGTTCTCAGTGCCTCTGTCCTGCCCTTGTGACATTGCTCTTATTCATTTCTTATCCTCATGCTATAATCATCCAGGACATTGATACTATTATTGCTTTAAACAAACAGTTATTTTTTAGGGAAACGAAGACTAAGAAAAATAAATGATGTTATTTTTCTTCCATATACTCCTTCTTTCAGGTGCTTCCTTTTTTTATGTAGAACCACATTTCTGACCTATATCATTTTCTTTCTTCTTGAAGACATTCTTGAAACATTTCTTGCAGGCTAGGTCTGCTTTTGACAAATTTCCTCTGGGTTTTTTTTCTGAGAAAATCTTTATTTCTCCTTCACTTTTTTCCCCAGTAAGTGATTTTTATTCTTCTTTTTTATTTTATTTTTTAGAGTAGTTTTAGGTTTACAAAAAAATTGAGAGGGAAATACAGAGATTTCCCATATACTTCTTTTCCCTGTCCATGCGTAACTTCCCCATTATCAACATCACTCACAGGAATAGTACATTTTTTTTTAACCAAAGATGAAGCTACGTAGACACATCATAATCACCCAAAGCCCATAGTTTACTTTGGAGTTCGAGCTTGGTGTTGTACATTCTATGAGTTTGGACAAAAGTATAAAGACATATATCCATCATCATAATATCATACAGAGTATTTTCTCAGCCCTAAAAATCCTCCGTGCTCCACTTACTCATCTCTTTCCCCACCCCCCACCCCCCACCCCAGCAATCACTGATGTTTCACTGTCTTCATAGTTTTGCCTTTCCCAGAATGTCCTATCGTTAGAATCATACAGTATGTACCTTTTCTCATTGGCTTTTTTCACTTAGTCATATGCACTTAAGTTTCCTTCATGTCTTTTCAAGGTTTGATAGCTCACTTCTTTTTTAGCCCTGAATAACATTCCATTGTCTGGATGGACCACAATTTACTTATCCATTCACCTACTGAAGGACATCTTGTTTGCTACCAGGTTTTGGCAATTGTGAATAAAACTTCTATAAACATCTGGGTGCAGGTTTTTTTGTGTGTGGACATAAGTTTTCAACTCCTTTGGATAAATACCAAGGAACACGATTGCTTGCTCATATGGTAAGAGTATGTTTAGTTTTTGTAAGAAACAAACACTGTTCCGAAGTGGTGGTACCATTTTGCATTCCCATCAGCAACGAATGAGAGTTCTTATAGCTCCACATCCTTGTCAACATTTGGTGTTGTCAGTGTTTCGAATTTTGGCCACCCCAATAGGTGTGTCATGGTGTCTTGTTGTTTTAATTTGCATTTCCCTGATGACATATGATGTGGAGCATCTTCTCATATGCTAGTTGCCATCTGCATATCTTCTTTGGTGAGGTGACTGTTATGATCTTTGGCCCATTTTAAAATCAGGTTGAATGTTTTCTTTTTCTTTTTTTTTCTTGTGGCCATGCTGTGCAGCTTACAGGATCTCAGTTCCCCAGTGAGGGATTGAACCTGGGCCGTGGCAGTGAAAGCTCCGAATCTTAACCAGTAGACCACCAGGGAACTCCCGGATTGGTTGTTTTCTTATTGTTTTCCATTAGAGCCCTAATGTATTCATCATAGTTGTTTTAAATTCCCTGTCAGAAAACTGTAACATCTGTGTCATATCTGAGTCTTGCTCTGATGATTGCTTTGTCCTTTCAGACTGTGTTTTTTCTTGCCTCTTGGCTGATTCGATAACTCTGCTCTTTCTTTGCCAGCTCACACCTGCCTGAGACCTTCTGCCTACATTCTGGGAAACCCAGCCAAGACCCTGACCCAACACGCGACTGACAGGGTTTATTTTGCTCTTAAGTAAATATGAAAACAACAAATAAAAAATTCCTGTCCCTCTTCTGCTTTAAGGAGAATGAGTTCTATGTCACTTCTTTTGTCTCCAGCAAATTCAAAGGGAATCAGATTCGGCGCACACACGTCCTCTTTCTCCAAAACTGAAGCACAAGCAAAGTACAAGTAAGTAACTTCCTCAAGTCCCACAGTGAGCGGTGAACTGGACTTCAGCCCAGAGCCCTGCACCCTCACCTACGAGGAGGGGAGGAAATAGAGCTGGGGCTTCCTTCAGCTCTGGTCTGGGAGGGAACCTGGGTTCCATCTGAGTCATCGCCTCCCCTTGCCTCACCCTTTATCATAGGTCTGGCCATCAGGTGAGGAAACCACTGAGTCTTCAACAGTCTGAACTCACACCACGCCTGTAGCTGCTTACCCAGCCCTGGAATGGGCACTGCAGAAAGAAAGGGTCTTTCTACTAAATTCCTGAAGCCTGGTTCTATGAGGGTAACGGATCGATAAACATTAATATTTTAAAAATGCACCTCAACATATGTTAAGAAGGATGCAATAAATGCTAATGATAATAGTGTTAATTATAAGACTGGGTGCTTAGTACAAGCCAGCCAAGGCTTTAATCCTTGACACACATGACGGGGTATCTGAGCCCCTCTCTCCACCGGGGCTCTGAGCTCCACGAGGACAGGAACATGCATGCTTTTGTTCACTCTGCTTCTCCAGCACTGCCCTCTCTTATTCTATGAGAAACGATCACAAAGCAAAATACATGAGGAGAGCCATGGCATCACCAGGCATCCTTAGCCTCAGTATTGTGAATGGTCATGCTGGGAAAATAATGACAGAAGCGAGGGTTTGGGGGAGTTCGGTGTTCTTTGTGCCTGCACCTTCCTTCTCAGGAAGCACCAGAGCACCCCACATGCAGGAAATCCCATTGTCTCTTAGCCTCAGTGAACTTTGCTTATAAGGTGGCTTAAATGAGATCATTATCCAAAGCCTCATGTGTTAGTCAACTTAGCTGCCATAACAAAATACCACAGACCTGCGGGCTTAAGCAGCAGACATTTTCTTCTCACAGCTCCGGAGGCTGGAAGTCTGAGATATGGTGTCAGCTGATTCCGTGTCTGGTGGGGATTCTCTTTCTGGCTTGTAGACGGCCGCCTTCTCACCCCGGCCTCACATGGCCTTGCCTTTGAGCACACACGGGCAGAGAGAGAGAGAGACAGAGACAGAGATAAACAGAGACAGAGAGCATGGGATAAGGACACTCATCCCATCGGATCAGGGCCCCACCCTTACAACCTCATTTAATATTATTTACTTCCTTACCCCCAAAAGAGCCACGTGGCAGGGTTAGGGCTTCACCATAAGAATGTGGGGACACAAACATCCCACCCATAACACCTAACAAGCAGTGTGCGTATGGTGACTCTTGTGCGTTGATTACAGGCAGTTAGTGGGTGGAATGGGGGTGGGGGAGGGGGGAACAGGGGTCTCGTCCCTGCCGAGTGGAAGTACAGGGTAACACAAGGCGAATGGGCTTTGCCGTGAGAACCCTCCACTTTCCACCTGACCTGGGGAAAGCCACTTACCCCTCTGCCTCGATTTCCCATCTCCTGGCTACAGGAGACTCTCCAGCCAGGCTGTGTGCTAAGCACGCATCATCAGCGCCCCCGTCGCAGGCGTTCTGAGGACCAGAGATAGTGTTGAACGAGGGTGGGGCTGCACAAGGATGTGTTGGTCTTGGTGGCTCTCACTTTGGTCATCCAGTGGGACCACAAAGGGGTGACCAGGCCATCTTTCATCCCTTTGTGTTGACAATTTCTGGTGAGCCTTTGGCCACGTGGAAGGTATTTTCAATCCCTTTTCATCTACCAACTGACTGCTGTAGCCAATTACAACTGCTCTGGAAGAAATTACGAGTCTAACATGCAAACTCATCCCAGTGACAGGACTGGAAGCAACTCGGTGACCTCTAGGTTATCAAGCTTTTAACCAGTTGTCACGTGAGCCAGGTCACATGGATTGGACACGTCAGACGCCAGTGGCAGCTGTCGAATTAGGCTCTGGAGCCGTCGATTAGGGAGCACGTGCCGCTGGGTGTCATTAGCTGCTGTGCTGAGCGTGCCTGGCACTGCCCGGGCTGGCAGGGTTGGCGACCAGGCCGTCCTCGGATTCTGCCTCTGCTCCCAGCCCTCCGGCCCAAACCCCGCTGGGCCCCACGCAGAGGTCCCCGTGTCCGATCCTGGTTCCCCAACTTGGTGCCTCCCAGACGATAGAACCACCCAAGCCGCCGTGTCCCGGGGAAAGGCCCCAGGCCGGGAGTCCGAGAATGGACCCTGAACTTGGATTCTTCCGTCAGGTGCTTTCAAGGACTTCATACTTCCATGGCTGGATCAGCTAGCGTCAGACAATTTCCGGGCGGACCGCGGAGCAAAAATACATCCCTTTGTTTTGACCTGTCTCCCCGTCCGTTTACAGCAGCTCTGGGTCTTAGCCCAGAAGTGTGAAGGAGATCACGTGTCTTCATTTCCTTTAAATCGACCCCAACTCCAGCATGACCTCCTGTCCGGGCGGCTGGTGGACAAGCAATCCCTGTCCTGGCTGAGACATCTCCTTCCCCTCCTGCCTCTTCCCCTCCACCACCTCCCGGGTCACACGGAGGTCTGGGGCTGCGGCCCCCCGAGCAGGTCTCGAGGGGCTCAGGGCAAGGCATTGGGGGAGACCCAAGTGGAGCACCCAACCACCCCCGGCCCCCAACTTCTTCCCAATCTGGGAGCGGCGCCCCTCCCCCATCCCCTGCAGGGGGCACCTGGCCTGATCCCACTATCTCCAAAACAGCTGTCCGTGGACACCCAAAGGTTTCTGATTCCTGCCCTGAACTTGGAGGTGCAAAAGGCTGCGCTGGACTGGGTGGAGGGGAGGGGAGCAGAGAGCAGATAGACACGAATAAGCAAAACCAATAGACTCCCGGGTAGCACCCACATCGCACAAGTGCGCATGCGAACACCTGCCCTTCTCTGGTCGTCCAGCATCTTCCATCCTTCTGCTGATAACAGCACATGATGTTCTGGGACGTGGTCACCCGCCATTCTGATTCTGTGCCTTAGACATCCACAAAAGTGGTCGATGGGAGGTGGCCGCTCACGGACCCGTGCGGCCGGGGTCCAGGCAGATACTGGGGACACCAGAGCTGAGAACGACGCTGAGAGCCTCTGAGAGGCCAGTCAGGAAGGACCTGGGGCGCCTGTGCCCACCCAGCAGTGACCCCGAGGGAGATGCTGGACATGAAGGGTGGAGGCCAGGGCTGCCAGCGGAGAGAGGAGGTCCCGGGCTGGTCCACTGCCCTGTGGACTGTGGGAAGGGGGAGGGGGGAGGGGTCGGAGAAGTCTGGGAGGAAGGGTCGCTCAGCTGGAACATGGGCTCGATCTCCCAGAGAGCAGGTGACCTGCAGGGAGAGATTTGCAGAAGCCAAGCTCAAACATGCACAGGTGTGCCGACCAGGCCGCCAGCGGGAGATTTACAGCCCTGGGGTCTGGGCTGCCTGCAGCTCCACGTGGTCTCTCATTGGTCCACACACTCAGCCCTGAGATCCAGGAGAGTCTGATGCCTTACCTGCCATCTGAGCACGTCAAGGTGGGCTCTGTGGCCTGGAGTGAACCATGGGGTCGGATAAACCGAGTGAGGCCAGACAGTAAGAGGAGGGCTGGCCGCGGAGGAAGTGTGGAAAGGAGAGCCATCGGGAGGAGAGAGAGTTCCGGAGCGGGGGGCGCTGGAGGGCAGGCTGTCCTGCTGGGCCACTGACCCTGCTCACAGGGCGCCGTCACAAAGGACCACGACTGGGTGCTTAACACAGCAGAAATGTACCGTCTCACAGTCCAGAGGCCAGAAGTCAAGGTGTTGGCAGGGCTGGTTTCTTCTGAGGCTCGAGGGAGACTCTGATCCAGGTGCCCCTCCCAGCCCCTGGCGTTGCCGGCCATCCTGGGCATCCCTGGGCGTGACTGCATCCCCCCCCCCCCGTCCCCCACCTCAGCCTCTGTCTTCTCCTGCTGGTCTCTGTGTCTTCACATGGCTCATCTTCTTATAAAGACCCACCCGCCCATATCCTTGTGGATGTCCGCCCGCATCACCAGCTCAGAGGGACCCTGGCCCAGCTCGTGACTGTCCCCCCAAGCCTGCTCCATCCTGGGTGCTGGCACCTCCAAACTTTCAGGTGCTCAGTCGTAACCAGCCTGTCTCATCCTCTCACGCCCCACATCAAATATGTCCCTGAGTTGTTAATTCTGCTTTCCAGCTAATCTCCAGTCCAGACACTCCTCAGACCCCCACCGCTGCCCCCTGAGGCTGAGCTGCCTTTATGTCTGGCTTGGGTCCTTGCCGCAATCTCCTCACCAGTCCCGCTGCCTCCCCTCCTGCATCCTTAGTGGCTCCTTGTGTAATCCTTTAAGGTATAGGTCACATCAAGGGACTCTGCTCAAAACCTGCAGGGCTCCCCATTTCTCTCTGAGCAAAAGTTAACATGCTTACAAAGACCTGCTGAGTCTGAGGGGATCTGTGGAACACCCACCCCTGTAGGTCCTCCCTGACCTCATCTCCTTCTGTCCCCCCAACTCACTCAGCCCCACCCTCCTGCCCCTTCCCAAACTTCCCATGTATGCATCTGCCTTAGAGTCTTTGCATGGGCTGTTCCTTCTGCCCGGAATGCTCTTCCCTGCACAACCTCGCAGCCCATGCTCCCACATCACCTTCTCCAAGAGGCCCCCCGACCCTCTATTTAAACGTGTCCCCTGCGGTCCAGCATGCGTCCCAGGTCCTCCTAATTCTGCTCTCTTTTGTCCAATCAGCTCGGGTTGCCATAAACCAGAGGGGTGTCTTATAAACAAGAGAAATTTATTGCTCACCGTTCTGGAGGCTGGACGTCCGAGCTCAGGGTGCCAGCGTAGTCGGGTTTGGCTGATAGCTCTCTTCGTCTTGCTGTGTCCTCCCAGGGCAGAGAACAGAGAGGGAGGAAGTGCTCCTGTGACTCTCGTAAGGGCACTAATCTCGTCCCCTCAAGACCTCATCTAATATAATCACCACCCAAAGACCCCACCTCCTAATACCATCACTCTGAGGGGGGTAAGCCTTCAACATATGAAGCTGGGGGGGCACTTTCAGTCCACAGCCCTTTTCTTTTCTATGGTTACCACTTTTTAACAGTTTACCTGTTTATCAGGTAATTTACCTGCCCAGCAGGTGTATTGCTATAGGAGAGAAACCTTAGTCCCTTTGAACCCTAGGAAGTGCTGGGCACATGGTAAGGAAGATAACTATTTGCTGAGTGAAAACCTGCGTGAAGGCAGTGAGCTCATACATGGCAAGGCATGTAGGTTTCTGCCTGTTATAGAGTCTGTCGGGGGAGTGGCAATGGCCCGGCTTGTGCGGCCTTGGTCTACGCCTTTTCCACCCCCTCCCCTCCCCCATAAGCAGGGGGAGGAGACAGGGCAGAAGCCAAGTCACAAAAGGACAGACTGCTGACACGGATGGATGGATGGACGTCTCATCCTGACGCACAGACATTTAGATTTGACTTCATAATGAAATGTCTTTTAACTCGTGTAAATACTAATGAGAAAGCTAGTTTCCAAAATGGCCACCAATGGCCAAAGGAATACTCCACCTGTAAACAAACTGGTATATTAGGCTGTGCCCCTGAGTACCTCAGCATTTTAAGTAACTGACTGTGCAAGGTGGGGTTGAAGCCAGGTAACATCACGTTCTGGAAATTCCCATGATGCGGGGAGAGGTGGGGCCCATGCAGGTGGGTGCGGAGTGGGAGGCCCCCTTGGCAGAGCAATTGCCTGGAACCTCCATCCACCTGCCCCCGCCCCCCCAGTAGGACTGCCCTCCCTGTGTTCCCCAGAAGCACCAGGTAATGCCCTGCTGGGAGCCAGGTGGAGTTCTCACCTGGGAGGGAGCGGGGGTCGGTGAATCAGATTGAAGGGCTCTTGCCACGTGCTCTCTCTGGAGTCGCCCACTTGCCTGAGCTGCCCACTCCTGTCCATCCCACATGGGGTCAGATCCACTGGGTGGCACACCCATGGCCTGGAGGCTCAGCTTGGGGGCCGTCTGGGCTCTTCACTCCCTGAGCAAAGACTGATGGAACCCCTGCAATTCGCTTTAATTCTTATACTAATGCACACTTCCTTTTTCCTGGGAAGAGAGTCAATTCCTTTCACCAGGTCCTCAAGGGTTTCATGATCCCTAAAATGTTTAAACCACAGATATATTTGGAGAGACAAGCTGTTCGCAACATTTCATGAGCACCTTCTGTGTGCCAGGCAGGAGCTGCGAGATTCCTCCAATAGCACGTCTGCTAAAAAGTGTTTAATTAAAAAAAAAAAAGTTTTTTGAAATACAAAACGCTCTACATCCTGAATGTATACAACTCGATGAGTCTGAAGATACACACCTGCGAAACCATCGCCACAATCTACGCCATGAACACACCCATCACCTCCGAACGTTTGCTCTTCTCTTAGTTGTTGTTATTTTGTGATAAGAACACTTAGCATCAGATCTACCCTCTGAGCAACTTCTGAAGCACGCAATGCAGGGTTGTTGACTACAGGCACTGCGATAGGCAGGAGCTCTCTAGGACTCATTCACCCTGCAGAACTGAAACTTTGTGCCCTTTGACAAATTCCTCCGGTTTCCCCTCTCATATCATCTCTTGGGTAAAGGAATTAGTCTCTCAGTGCTCAAGGTGAGGAAACAGAGGCCTGAAGATACTCGGGGCTGGGACTCTAAGGGGAACGCTGAGCTCTGAGGCTTGGACGGGTCCTGGGTTAGGGTGGTGTGAATGAGAAATGTTGGCTGCCATCTCAATGACAAAGGATGTTGCAACCATCACACCATCGCATTACAGCCGCCTGGACAGAAGGTGAGCCCTGAGGCGACTCAGGAGGAGAAAACACAGGATACTGGCCCCAGAGAGCTGAGGTGCACATAAAGGAATGATTTCAGTGAGCCCAGACTCTTGTATCTTCCCATACACAGAAAAGCCCTAAATCCCTTAACTTGGGATACCTGGTTTTCTTTAATTAACAGTAATCCTTTGATGTTCCGACCAGCTGGACTTGTGTTGCAGAAACTCCTATATCCTGGTTCCCCCCTCACCTCTTCAGAGCGGCCCCTCAGAATTATCTGAGATGCTGTACCCAGGGCTTAAGTCCTTGGAATTGTCCACCACATAAAACAACTCTCAACTTTTAGGTTGTGAATATTTTTGCCAGTGGGGAGTGGGTACGTGAAGGAAGGGAAATAGCAATTTTGCTAGAAGCAGCCATGGACGGAAGGGAAGGGGGGTCGGGCTTAACGCGGGAGCTCAGTGCAGGGGGGCGGGGCGGGGAGAGCAGAGCCTCTGCGAAGGAACAGGCAGGGCTGTGGCAGGCAGACGCAGAGTCAGGGACACACCCCAGGTCTGCCATCCCTCTGACCTGGCTCCCCACCTGCAGAGAGGGGCCAGCTCAGCACCCTTCCTGTCTAGAAAGGAGTCCTCGGGCCCCACTGGGAAGAGCTTCTGTGGAAAGGGCAGTAGGAGGGGCTCCAGGACAGTCAGCAGCAGGGCAGACAGCGGAGGGGAGGGGGGCCAGATACTAGCTCCCTCCTGCCACTGACTTAGGTTCCGGGGACCTGGGGTCGGGGGCAGTGAGAGCTGCATCTTCCCAGCCCGTGCCCGGGAGGACTGAGCCGGCACTGGATTCCGTGTGAATCCTGGGGCTCCCCTCCAGCCGCCATGCCAGGCATCCCCTATCCTGCCCCTTGCTCCCCACGCTGGAAACCCACTGAAGCAGTGGGGTAGAGGAGGCCCCCCTCCTCCACAGGCTCCTTGCCCTGCGGGGCCCTGAGCAGGTGTCAGGCCTGATGGGCACCGTGGTCACTGGTCATTGCAGACATGGCTGTGGCCACAGCAACAAATGGGACCACCTAGGGCTTTCTAGGCTCTTCTCCTGCATTAAGGACGTTAAGAGCATTGTGCCCTGATCCTGAAGATGGACCCATGAAATTGCCACGAAATGAGATGGAAAAAGACAGGCCGGCAGTTCCCTTGTCTCTAATCTCCTTATTCGAGCTCAATTTGGTGTCCGAACACACCCCAATGACAGCACTGCATTTTGCCAAGAGATTTAGAAGGGCAGGGTGCTACGCAATTTCACATTCAGCCGTGTGTGCATTAATCTGCATATCATATGCATCTATTATAATGGGTCATGAGTGGCATAATCAACTCAAAACAATCGGGTTTTGTCCTACCGTATTTTTATTCGTTTCCTACAAATGACATGAATCCCATTATCTAGGAGCTCTACAATGGGGTCACATTGACTCTAGACTAAGAGTTGCTGGCCAAGTTCCTCTGGGAAGGAAGTACTTTGGGATTCAAGGAAGGCAGGGGTCCAAATGCTGACAGGACGTTTTGCTGTTAGTCCAGTCTGCGCTGCACCCCTTCCTGGCCCAGAGTTAGAGCCCAGGAGTAGTCTTAGCACCACGAGGGACTCTGGGTTGATTATCCTCTCTTGCCTGGAGACCCTAGTCTGTAAAAATGGACACAGTTTCAACATCTGCTTCTTCTCTGACTCTCGGGTTGCTATAAAAATTACCAGGGTCATCGGTTAAGTTTTAGTTGCAGGAAACAAATACCACTCTCGATTTGGGTTTTAAAACAAAGGATCTTGGAGCAGCTGGAATCACAGTTCCAGGCTGGGACTCCAGGCAAGCCTGTCCAGAAGAGCCCATAGCCAGGGAGGTGCCCAGTCAGGAAGCTGCCCTTGGAAGTGCTGATTTCTAGAATGTCCTCCGGGACTGTGATGTGGGGGTCGGCTGCTGTCACCTGCACATCCACCCCTCAACACCCACAAAGCCAGTGGCCAGACTGCAGGAACCCACTGCTCCATGGTTGTGTCCATCAGCAGAAACACAGGCCGTCCATGGCTCACACAAACGTGTAATTGGAGAACACCAATTTGCATACTGCAAAGTTTTCATTCAGAGCCCCAACCGCAAGTGATCTCGGGTGGCCTCGACCTGCAGTGGCTTGAAGCAGGGTTTCGGTTCCCCGGCCAGAGATTGAAGTCAGGCCGCGGCAGTGAGAGCACTGAATCCTGGCCACTAGACCGCCAGGGACCAGTGGCCAGTGACAAGGCCCTGGCCCGTCAGCTTTGCAGAAAATGAATCTCTACAGAGAGGCGGAAAGTCGTGAAATAAGTAAAGTGTTTATTAGGAGGAAAAGGGCGTGCGTGCGTAGACACGAGGGCAGGCTCAGAGAGAGCGTCGTGCTCTCTCGAGCACGAGTGGTTTGAATCACTTACATGGGGCATTTCTTCCAGGTTTCCTTTGGCCAATCATTTTGCTTTGCCTGGCTCTGAGTCTATATTTGGTTTATCTCAGGGTCCTCCCATGTGTACACGCACATCTCTTAGCCAAGACGGATTCTAGCAAAGAAGCCTATGCGTAGGTTGACTTAACTCCCTTTTTTTTTTTGCGGTACGCGGGCCTCTCACTGTTGCGGCCTCTCCCGTTGCAGAGCACAGGCTCCGGACGCGCAGGCTCAGCGGCCATGGCTCACGGGCCCAGCCGCTCCGCGGCGTGTGGGATCTTCCCGGACCGGGGCACGAACCCGTGTCCCCTGCAACGGCAGGCGGACTCTCAACCACTGCGCCACCGGGGAAGCCCCATCACTCCCTTTTTGACCTTCAAGGGAGTCTTTCTGCACATGTGTATTCGGGAAGGTCTCCTTGACCTCCAGAACGAGGAGCGTGTGGTCTTTTATCTGTTATCCGGGCAGGGCCCAGCCTCCTCTCTGGCTCCTGCTAATTTGGAGTATCTGTCCACAGGGGACAAACTCCAGCTGCTCAGCCTGGGGCCCATCTATCTCCTGCCTCACAAGGGTACCTGGGGAACGTAGTTTTAGTTTCCCTGCTTCTGCAACACAGGCAGGCTCCCCGGCAGGCGGCCGGAACAGCTGAGGGTCAGCGCACCAGGCCAACCACACCTGGTGAGCAGGGCACGGCCGGGCTCAGGAAAGACTGATGCAACTCCACTCACTCTGGCTCTTTGTGCTGTGAACGGCCAGTGTTTCCTTACATCACGACCGCTCTCAGATCTGGGAGCAACCGAGGACAGGGTGATGGGGGGCTGGGATCCGCAGTCAGACCTGGGCTCCACCTTCCCCGGTGCTGCAAGTTACAAACGCTCCAAACCTCCTCTCCCTCCCTGCGATGGGCGGGGAGGGAGACGAGGTCTCCCTCCCTCCAAGCCTCTGTAAGTACATCCATACATAGGCTACTGGGAGAAATAGAGGAGACGGCGCTTCAGGAACCTGGCCCAGCGCCCGGCACACAGCGAGGGCTCGGTAAACGTGAGCCATGCTGGACGGAGGGCCATGAGGACGAGGCCAGTGCGGTGCTGGACGGAGGGCTGGTGGGAATTGGGAGGCCTGGGCTTTGGACCTTTCCGAGTTGTCCCGAAAGAAGTTTCTCCCCTGTTTCCACCCCCATCTGTGAATCAGCCACTGGACCTGTTGGCTTAAAGCATCCCAGCAGGACGGCCTTAGCACCAGGCTGAGGGGCTGAGAGCTCAGGCTGGACCCCAGGAGCGCCCCATCCATCTCTGCAGAGCTGGTCTGAGTGGGGAGAATGGGCACCGCCAGCCCCAGCTGCGCCACGCATGCTGAAAAGGGCCCAGACGCTAATTATCTCCCGCTGGCCAGCCTGCACCCCTGGCCCCAGGAGGCCCCTCCCACTGGCCCTCCTGGCCGCCGGTCTGCATGCCGCGCCCGTTAACCAGCCTCCCAGGTGGTCCAGGTTCCTTCTCCATCTCACCTTCACGGCCCCGGAGGAGAGCCTCGGGCAGGTCTCAGAGAGGGTCAGCACCACCTCAGTCCTGCCTGGGCGCCCATGCTTGGCTGGGGGTGGGAGCTCTTTGCATTCTCTGGAAGCTTCTCAGAGGGTCCCCATGTGGAAGTGGCTCTGAGAAGCCACCTGCGGGCCCAGCAGGGTGCACAAATCTCCGTGCTCAGCCCCCATCACCTGCATCCCCCGCAGCGGGGTAGCCATGCCTCCCCAGACCCCTCGCTCTGTGGCCCACCTGGATGCTCCGTGAACCAGGGCCATGTCCTCAGTCACCCCAGGGACTGTAACTGAAGACACACAGAGGGCAAGTGGCACAGACCCGTCAGCTGCTTAGACGAGTCACCTGGATGAGGTCACTTCAGTACTAGAAGGTTCTCCTCACAGACAGGCACCGGTGGTTCCAAGCATGGACAG
The DNA here is from genome assembly GCF_937001465.1 of Orcinus orca. Classification (NCBI taxonomy): domain Eukaryota; kingdom Metazoa; phylum Chordata; class Mammalia; order Artiodactyla; family Delphinidae; genus Orcinus; species Orcinus orca. The sequence goes on along the minus strand of NC_064566.1, from coordinate 2,615,641 downwards.
AGCCTGAGCTGGACCCCACTACAGGTGCCGGCTGCACGATGTGGATGAATTACAGAAACTTCGTGGGAATTTCCTGGCAGTCCAGTGGTTAGAACTCCACGCTTTCGCTGCCGAGGACTTGGGTTCAATCCCTGGTAGGGGAACTAAGAGCCCACAAGTTGCACGGCAAGGTCAAAAAAGTGTAATTAACTAAAATTTAAAAAAAAGAAACTTTGCTCAGGGGCAAGACAAAACCAACAGTGCAGGGAGGTCACCAGCCTTCAAAAGATGCTGTGTATACAACAGTCCCCGTGGAGGTAAGCACTGAGGAAATTGCTCCATCTGCGGGAATTGTTGCTACGAAGAAATGAACACCCAACCCAGAGGTCGGTTCTCTGCAGTGTGCGGGACAGGCCTACTCACTCTTCCATGACCAGGGACCACTTCTTCCTTTTTTTTTTTTTAAATCTTCATTGGAGTATAATTGCTTTACAATGTCGAGTTAGTTTCTTCTGTACAACAAAGTGAATCAGCATTTCTTATACAACACAGCTTTCCCCTGAAGCGACCCTTCTCCAGGCTCAAGGGTCCCTGCCTTTCCTGGCCCCGGGGGCCACTTTTCCTGGATCTGTTCCTATACACTACCTCCCTTCCAGAGTTTGGTGCTGGAAACTGGATGCTGTACTCCACAGAGTTTAGGACTGTAAGACCAGCTGTGCTTTCACCTCCCTTGTCCTGGACATAATACTCCTGTTAATGCAGCCCAGCAGTGGCTCATGACGTGGCTGGCAGCCCAGAGCTTGCACTTGACCAGAGAGGTGAGGACCTAGCCTGCACACTAGGATGGATGCAGGGTCACTCTGGCCAGTGCTGGCTTCTGCTAGCTGTCCTCTGGGGTCTGCAGCTGCAGTGCCCGCCCTTCAGTCCTTCTGAACTGAGGGCCTCTGGCTGGCCTGAGACCTCCACCCTAGTCAGCTGGCTCTCCTGCTTGGCTTGGGCAGAGCTCAGGCTGAGCAGGGGCTTCTGGCCTGTGTGGGAAGGAGGACGGATGGGGTAGGGAGAGGGATGCGTCTGGCATTACGGCTGCCGTCTGGGAACCAGCACGGTGAGGTGGGTGGATGTCATCTGCTGAGCACAAATCCTGGGAGGAGCCAGTCTATTGATTTCGAGAGTAAACATTGCAAAACCTCGCTGTTCCAGACTCTAAACAGAACCGGGAAGTTGGAGCACAGGCCCAGAACCTTCTGCGCTGCCTCGCCACAGGCAGCCGGAGGACGGTTCAGAACAGCGTCGCTGTACGCAGAACCCTGCGGGGAAATCCTGAGTTACGAGCTTACGCCAGAGGCGAGACGTCTTTCCCCTTAGTCTCCGTGTATGTTTCTGGGAAAAATAAAAAAGGAAATACTGGACATACAAATGGCAAAAGTAATCACGAGCAGGGTGCACACCCCGGTACACACGATGAAACGCGCCGTCTGTGACAGCCTCCCTTAATGCTTCTCATCTGGGGGGGGTGACCCTTTGTCATCCAAAGTGGACGGTTTTGAGAAGGAGGGTGGTGCTACTAGTCATCACACCGGGCAGCAGGTGTAGAGCCGGGAGGGTGCTGGTAAACGGGGACCTACGGCTGCCACAGCGTCTGCGCAATTTTCAGGGATGACGAGATACAGACGAGAGGTCCATGCACCCAGGATGGCACCCCTGTCAGTGGGACATTTGAGATGCTGAGGTGGAGACACCGCCATCTCTGTGGCCGATTCGTCCATCCTTCAGGCAGCGTCCTCTGCATTTGAGCTCTGGCCGCGTGGCCTTGGGGGCAGTTACAGAGGGAGAGAGCCTGCAGCTCACGTGCCCACCCCGGAGCCAGCCTGGCAGAGAGGCAGCAGCTAAAACGCAGAGAATGGGGCGGCAGACTTGAGCCCGCCAGGGTTCAGGTCAGTTCCCACTCCCACAGCTCACGGGCCGAGCAGGGAAGACGTTTGTTGGTGTAGATCTTCTCCACTCCTGCCCTCCTGAGTCTTGGTGGGGAGGACAGGCCTTTGCACTAGGGAAGCTGAAAGCATCAGACCTTGGCTTTACCAGTCTTCCTGGGAGTTTGGTGTGGGAATGTGGCCTGATCCAGCCAATCAGGTGTTCTTGCCCTGAACTACTTAGCCAATCAGATGCATCTGCCCAGAATCATGTAGCCAATCAGATGTGAGTGTCTTAAAGTTCTTAGCCAATCATATGACTCCCTGAACTTCCCAGCCAATCAGATGTTCCGGCCATGAATTACTTGGCCAATCCGGTGTGACTGTCCTCTCTGGGCCAGTCTGCAGGTGTCCTGGCTGGGACATCTGTCCCTCAGGGTCCCGGCCGCAGCCCTCCTCCCCTGACCAGTTCTGCAGCTCTGGCTACACAGCTGTGGAGCAGCATTTTCCCTTCCTTCTGCCAATGTTGTGCACGGCCCTTCATTTTTCTAGGATAGTTCTATTCTGATTATACTCGTCAGAATCCGTTTTTACCTTCCCTACAACCAAAGCACCTTAACTGATAGGCTGTGTGAGCTTGGGTAAATCTTGCCAATCTCTGAGCCTTACACAGTCATCATTAAAAGGGGACGAGCTCCCCTGCCCTGCAGGTTTGGTTAAGACGTGTGCTGTATGTGTATCCCTGAGCCCACCCACGCTACACGGTCCTGGAGAAACTGTGAGTGCAGTGTTGACAAGAGCGTAGCAGCAGACCCACGCTGCTAAATTGTAGCTTGTTAGCCTACTTATTAAACCAGTCTCCTTTATGTCAAGAGCTTAACATTTTCAGAAACAAAAAGTCAATCAGAAACAATATGTCAAACCCATTTAAGGGCCCACTGAAGTGCTTTGCTTCCCAGGTAGAGGTGTCAGCTATAATACAGGACACTCACGTACTTTGGCCTCTCAGATAAACAACCATTTTTTATTTTATTATTATTATTAGTTTTGGCTGCACTGCGCATCTCGCGAGATCTTAGTTCCCTGACAGGGATTAAGCCCGGGCCCAGGCGGTGAAAGCACCGAGTCCGAAACACTGGACCACCAGAGAATTCTCAAACAACTATTTGTTGAAGCATAAATAGGTCCCATGCAATATTCAGGACATACTATACTAAAAACGTGTTTGTTGCTTATCTGAGATGCCAATGTACCTGGGTGTCCTGCACTTTTGTTTGCCACGCCACACCTTGGCCTCCTCTGGGAATCCATCTCTTGCATCCCCGTAACCTGCATTTGCTTTGCTTTGCGGGAGCTCTGCTGACCATCAAATGGCTTTTAGGTGATGCATCTCTGAAAGCCTGCTGCGTTTACTCCGAGCTTATTAGAACGAGCCGTTCTGACGGCCATGAGGAACACGCGGGCACACACAGCCGTGCTCCAGAATCAATGGTGTCTCAATAACAAAACTACCAGCACCCTCACGTACCTCACCACAGGGAGTCCAGTAGGAAGCAGAAACACCTTTCCAGCTCATTATGGCTCATCTTCGTGTCCCAAAGAGCCTGTTTCTCGGTGGGTGCCGTGATCCTCCCTCCTCACTCACAGCCCCGCTCAGCCCAGGCCCATTATGCACTCAGCTCTGTCCACTGCTGCCAGGGAGCAGTGATTTTCCAACGAGGAAACACATTTGCTCGATAAGCCTCGACATCCCAGTTTCACCCTCACACAGACGTGGATGCTTCTTGGGAGTTCTAAAGTAACACCCAGAGAGGGAGACCATTTCCTGAAATGTATTGCCTGGAGAAAACTCTCCCTCCAAAACATGGCGCCTCTAGGGTAGAACCTGGTGGCGGCCACGTGGTCACCTGTAGCCATGTGGAGAACAGAGCCCCAGGTGCCTGTGTCAGAAGCTACCCCTGCCTGTGGGCTCTGTCCCGAGGCCACAGAGCTGGTGACTCAAATAGGATTCCTAACTGTGATTTGGGGCCTTTGTGGAGCATATTTCGGGGGGCTTGTCAGCATCTCTGGGGAAGCATTTCATGTGGTTCACTGTTGCTGTGAAGGGGATGCAGCAGCCTTGAAAGGGAGTGTCTAACAGGGGCTGTCCCAGAGCCTGATTTAGATTAATTACTGTAATTGCTCACTGGGCTCTGTGATGCTGGCTTCTTAGAATAAGTCATAAAATATGTAGATGGTCATGCCCAAAAAAGTCCCCCCTGTAGCCGATTTTAAAGTAGTCATAGAATGCTGACTTTCCACTGTGAACCTGGAGACGGTAGTCCATTCAGGCTTCAGTCCTGCTGTTCTTTCATCAACCCACTCAAGAAAATTTTCTTGTGAACTTCCCTGGTGGAGCAGTGATTAAGACTCCGTGCTCCCAATGCAGGGGCCCGGGTTCGATCCCTGGTCAGGGAACTAGATCCTACATGCATGCCGCAACTAAGGAGCCAGCGAGCCGCAACTAAGGAGCCAGCGAGCCACAACTAAGGAGCCCACCTGCCGCAACTAAGACCTAGTGCAACCAAATAAATAAAGGAAAAAGGAAAAAAAAAAACATTTCTTGTGCGCCCACCATGTGCCGAGACTTCTGTCCTCGGTGCTGGGGCCGCTGTGGCAATGAGGAGGGGACAGAGAGGGTCCACGGGGTGCCGCTGACGGTCTGGGGGAGGGATGCACATCGGACGAGGAATCACAGGCCATACTTGATAGAAATGATCATGCTGTGAACAAGACGCACCAGGGACGTGTGCAGAGGGGCTCTGATTGGCAGCTTCAGCACTTACACGGCCGCCAGGGAAGAGGGCCCGCTGTTCCCAGCTCCGCCCCATCCTGGTCCTCCTGCCCCACCCCGTGTTTTTGCCCTCCCGGGAAAGGGTCCACCCAGTTGCTCAGATCAAAACCCCAGAGTCATCCTTGCGTCCTCTCCTTTCACGACCTTTATTCAACCTCTGCAAATTCTCCTAAATCTCTCTTTAAAACAGAGACTTACAATGGAATATTACTCAGCCATAAACAAGAACGAAATAATGCCATTTGCAGCAACATGGTTGGATCTAGAGATTATCATAGTAAGTGAAGTAAGTCAGAAAGAGAAAGACAAATATCATATGATCTCACTTACATGTGGAATCTAAAACATGGTACAAATGAACCTATTTACAAAATAGAAATAGAGTCACAGATGTAGAAAATAAACTTATGGTCACCAAAGGGGAAAGGGGGTGGGGAGGGATAAATTGGGAGATTGGGATTGACACATACACACTACTATATATAAAATAGATAACTACCAAGGACCCACTGTATAGCACAGGGAACTCTACTCAATACTCTGTAATGGAAATAGAATCTAAAAAAGAGTGGAAATATGTATATGCATAACTGATTCCCTTTGCTGTACACCTGAAGCTAACACGTAAATTAACTATACTCCAATTAGAAAAACAAACAAACAAAACAAAACAAAAAAAACGACTTAGTCTGACCACACTTCTCCGTCTTTAGTTACCGGCCTCGCCCTGGTTGCCGTTGGCTCTCTCCTGCGTCCACATAACCTGACGCCTCTCCCTGCTCCCTCTTCTCTGTCTGTACTCTTTCTTTAGGATGGCCAGAGTGATCTTTTAACCATATACACCGAATCATGGCCTCCCATGTGGTTTCCCATTACACGCAGGATAAAATCTAGAATGCTTGCCCGGGGCGTACCAGCC